>NC_056744.1:1386172858-1386300358 GCF_019279795.1 Protopterus annectens | reverse complement strand
AATGCTAATATTTTCAGGAAAACTAGCTGCTTTATACCACCTACTGTTGATGCTATTGAAGTTTTTAAAAAGCATGCATTAGGGACGTTTATGCCTTGTATGAAAATAATAACAATACAAAGACTTTTTGTAACATATCAGTTAATGAGAGGTTAGCTCTAGAACAATTGTGTCAGGATTCTACCTTGAGCTTTAGACCAGCAGACAAAGGTGGGTGTCTTGTAGTTATGGATTATACATTTTACTAGGATGCAATGTATACCATGCTCAATGATCCATTAATTTATATTCCATTTATAATGCAACAGGTTGAACAGTCTATTAGTAGAGTGTATAATGAATTGTTTGAATGTCTGCAGCTTGGACATATTAGTCTTGATCTTTTTAATTATTTTATTATACAAGAACCAACTTTGCCCACTATACAGGGCCTCCCTAAAATACATAAGCATGCCAGTAAACCCCCTATGAGACCAGTAGTAGCTGGAAGGGGGTGGTGCACTGAACCCCTTTCCATCAATGTTGAACAACATTTGAAACCAATCCTAGCTAAGAACTGTTATATTTTAAAGGATACTGAACAGTTCCTTAGGGACTTATTTGCTCACATACAAGTTAAACCACCTGTTGCTGGTTGCATTATGATAGCATTAGATGTGAAATCCCTTTTTACGTGCATACCCAACAACACAGGGATAGAGATGTTGGGAGACTGTCTAAAGCAATATGGCACTTATGAGATCCATAAGATAGATTTATGGTGTATGCTGATGGAACTTATTCTTGATAATAACATTTTTATGTTTGAAGAAGGTATTTTTAAACAAAGGGATGGCGTAGCTATGGGCACTTCTTGTGCCAATAGCTACGCCAACCTCGTTATAGCAAAATGGGAGGAAATGCATATCATACCTCAGCTCAAGCCTGGACAGGTTGTTTTTTACAGGAGATTTGTTGATCTTTTCCTCCTGTGGGAGGGCACTGGCGATGAGCTGTCTCAGTTCATTGGTCAACTCAACAGTAGTACTGACTTTCTTAGTTTGACGGCCAGTAGCTCTACTGTATGTATGGATTTTCTTGATGTTAGGATTACCAGGGGACTTGATGGTGCTTTTACTTCTGAAATCTATAGGAAATGTTGCCATAGGAATATGTTTGTCCACAGACAGAGTATGCATCCTGGGCACATTTTTAATAATGTTGTGACAGCACAGATGTCAAGAACATCCAGACTGACAGCAGGTGACTCCACCTTCTCTTGTGAATTGAAACATATGGAACAGCGATTCCTTGAGAGGGGTTATAATAAGAAAGAAATTAGCTCAGTTACAGCTCGAGCATATACATCTAGAACTCAGGAGGGTAAGCCATATTTCTCTTCACCCACTCAATTTTGCAAACAGAAAGTGACCAACTGTAAACTGAGAGTACCAGTTACTTATGCCAGCAACATTAGATTGTTGAAGGACATCTATGCTAAACACTAGGATATACTTAGATCTAATGAGAGAGTGGAATCAATAGTAGGAGAAGCCCCGAGCTATATGTATAAGAATAAGAGATCACTTAAGAAATTGCTATGTTATCCAAAGTTTAACTCCAGTACTGATACGCAGCTTTATATTGGTACATTTCCTTGTCAGGCATATAACTACTGTCATTTGATTGACAGTAGCGCTGCATTTGAACATCCAGATATGCATAAAAATATGTTTTTTTAGAGCCAGAGCTAACTGTAACACAGTGAATCTAGTTTATTTAGCCTACTGCACAGTTTGTTACTGTTTCTACATTGGGATGACATCACGCAGGCTACGAGACAGGATGAGGGAGAATCAATGTTATCTCCAGGAGAGCTGAGACTAATGCTTTATCTAAGCACATCATGTTACTAGGTGCTCAGCACAATTTTAAGTTTATGGTTGTTGAAACAGTCAATGTGGGTATAGGGGGGGCCCACATAGAACTAAGGTAGAAAGCAAAGAATTGAACTGGATTATTAGAATGAAAGCCAGTATGGGGAAAGGCCTCAATGATACATTTTCTATTAAACCAGTTTTAACGAATAGGCCCTTAGCCAGATAGATATTAATTATGTTCAGTATTTTTATAATGTTTTTATGAGTGAAATGTTCTATATGCTTTTAAGTATAAGATGTTTTCATGTTTTTTTGAGCTGCATTTTTTGGCTGTTGAATGAAATGCTTTATATGTTTTTATGAATGAAATGTTTTTGTATTTATACAATGAGCTTTGAACTGCATTTTTTTGGTGTGGCTTTAAGGGATCTTGTTAATTCCTAATTGTTTTTGCATGCTAATTGGCTGCTTTGCTGTTTAAAAGTACTACAGTTTGGATCTTTATTTGTCTGATGAAGCAGCTGCTGCTGCAAAAGCACTTACTGTTTGTTCTGGGATTAAATTCTTGAATTTTACTGCTGTGTTCCGCTGCCTCCTTTGACTGTGATATTGTATGATTTATTTTTTGGAGGACCGGTTTGCTTACGCCATAGTCTTTGTTCTTTGTTGCCTTATAATGTAATATGTGTACTGATCTAGTCTGACAATGGCTTCGACATTATTTTCCACCATGGCTGGGATATAAAACTGCTTAGAGCTATAATTTTAAATCCCTACAACATACAATATCACAGTCAAAGGAGACAGCGGAACACAGCAGTAAAATTCAAGAATTTAATCCCAGAACAAACAGTAAGTGCTTTTGCAGTATTTATTACTGCTTGGTGTAACTTATTCTAAGCCTTTTAGTTTAAGCACTTGGGCTTTAGACCAGTTGTTTTACATTAGGAAGGTTTGTGGGCTGCACTGTGGTGGCAGGACAGGTAGCTTACATCCTTCTAAGTTGGGAACTGCTGATTGAGGGCTCAGTGTCTGTTATTCTAAAAGTGTATTAGTTCTGGTTTAAGCACTTGGGCTTTCAGGCCAGTTATTTTACATTAAGAAGGTTCGTGGTCTGCACTCTTGTGGGAGAAGAGGCTGGACTCTGCCCTTCTGAGCTGGGAATTTCTGGTTAAAGGCTTATAGTGCCTGCATATTTGAACTATTTCTTACTGTAATTGGTACACCTTGTTTGCTGTAGCATAGACTAGATCCAGGCCTGCTGAATCTAGTTTTGTTTGTATGCTTATTTCCCTGAAAAGCTAATTCCACCTAAAAGGCGGCTTTTCAGCGCTTCTGTGGATCTGCATTGCTTACTGTACTTATTTCCTTGTTTCACTTGAAAGAAAGTTACTGTTTGTCATTTTTGCATTTAAGTTACCTGGCACTTGCTCACTAAAGCAATTATGTAAGTCGGGACTAAAAAATTTAAAAGCACTACACCCTCACAAACTCCCCCTGGAGTACCTTGCTCCCCATTGGCCATTTTTTCAATTATAAAGAAATTCCCAATACTATTCTAGCATGTCCAAAGGTCAGTTGTCAATCTCCTCTCCAGTCCAGCTGGTGAATCTGGGAATCTTGAGGCAATGTTACAACTGCCTCATGTACACAGACAACCCTCTCCTCCTCCCAACAAATTCCAACACATGTGAGAGATGCAACCATATAGCCAAACTGGAGGCTAAGCTCTCTCAACTCAGTACTGGCGTAACCAGTCAGGAGGAGAAGGAAACCACACTCACTACAATTCCAGTCTCACATAGACCTACCACAACAGCAAACCAAACACATAAACACACAAAAACATACTTGGAGGCTCTAAATAAAAATCTGCCTAAGCAGCAGAGACCTCCAAAGCAGACACCCAAGCAACCGCTACCCCAAAACAAAACACATGCAACACATAGCTCACAAAGCCAGTGTTCCGAACAGTCACAGCCCTTAAGGCTAAACAACACACCTGATACACTTGTAATAGGTGACTCTATCATCAGGCACACTGACATCCCACTCACCAGGCTGAACAAGGAGAAGGTCACGGTGAGCTGCCTGTCGGGTGCTAGGATCTACCACATAACACAAGCACTCAGGTCACTCCAAGGCAAGTACAAATATGACTCAGTCATTGTCCATGCTGGTGTGAATGACCTGAGACGTACCTCCCTGGACTACATGAAAAGAGACATAGAGGAGCTCTCTGAGTATGTAGCCCAGGCCGGTATGACCCTGACCTTGAGTAGCATCTTACCCTCACCAAGAATGATGCCACAGTATGAAGACAAGATTATCAATTTCAACAATTGGCTTAAGTATTGGTGTCATTCAAAGGGGATCCAATGCCTGTCAGCCTGGGATGACATGCTCGACAAGCCATGATGCTTCGCTAGGGACGGCTTGCACCTGTCACCCCTGGGCTTTCGGATATTGGCAAAGGCTCTTGCTACCCCCATAGTGCCTTTTTAGGCAAGGCTCAAAAGACAAACCCACCTCCATAGGTATCACAAGGGATAAGAAACTAAGAGTAATGCTACTCAATGCCAGAAGTCTAAACCTCAAGATGCACGACTCTAAACTCTCCTTAGCATGGAGAACATCGATATCTGTGCAGTAACAGAAACCTGGTTCAAGGCTCTCGAGAGCACCCCAGCACTACCAGGTTATAACTCATACCATGCTTTTTGGCCCCAAAACTTGGACCGAACCACAAAAGGAGGGGGAGTATCAATATTCATCAAAGATACCCACACCTCCAGGTTGGTGGCACAGCACGAAGCATCAGAGACTATCCATGTGCAACTAACAGTGGGTAAAACTGCCTTCCAGTTTATAGCCTGCTACAGACCACCCTCCCAAACCCAGGAACCCCACTCAGCCTTCCTGAGAACACTGGAAAATATGAAGGTCTCTCCAAACACCATTATATTGGGTGACTTCAACTACCCAACCATAGACTGGGAGCATTACTCTAGCTCCAACACCCTAGCCCAAAGGTTCCTAGAATTTATAAACTCAAATGCTATGGAACAACTTGTTACCACTCCCACAAGAGGGGAAAACATACTGGACCTGATCATCGCCAACATGGGGACTCTATGCTCCAGACCAGAAGTGTATCCCTCACTGGTAAGATCAGACCATAAACTAATCTCACTGGATATTCACATCCTGACCCCACCCCATGCCCAGAAAACCACAGTGAAAAACTTCTCTAAAGCAAATTTCACACTCCTCAAAACCAAGGTGGAATCCTTCAATGCCCCCGGGACTGTGGATAATACGGCCCAGACCGCAAAATCCTTTATAAATGCATTCTATGAACACCTTCAGGAATGCATGGATCATGCAATCCCAAATAAAACCAAGACCCAATCCTCCAAAGGCAGATGTCCTGTCTGGTGGACCCCAGCCATAAACAAACTATACAATAGAAGGAGGAAGCTACTACATGATAGAGCAAAATCCCAAAAAGGGAAGGCATCTCTGATCAGTATTAGCAAAAAATATGGGCACTCATAAAATCGTCTAAGGCCAGCTTCGAGAGAAAAATTGCACAGGACACTAAGGATAATCACAAGGCTTTCTTTAGTTATGTTAGGAACCTGGGTGGGAATTCCCAGATATGCTCAGAATTAGTCCAAAATGACAAAAAATACACCAAACCCACAGACATTGCCAACATCCTAGCTGACAGGTTCAGCGCAAACTTCTCCCCTCCTCCCCACCAAAAGGGCTAATATCTATCCCAGCAGAGTGCTGCCCCCCTGACATCTCAGATGCTCAGGTAAGAGCTGCCCTCTCCAAAGCAAGAAACACAGCATCAATGGGACCAGCTGGTGTCCCGGCTGCGTCCTACATGAACTCCAAGAAGAGCTAAACCCAAACCTAAAACTACTGTTCAATCTCAGCCTTACTACAGGATATGTACCCGGAGAGTGGCGTGCAGCAACAGTGGTCCCTCTCCACAAAGGTGGTGCCTCAACGGATCCTGGAAACTATCGCCCCATAAGTCTCACTAGCTTGGTCTGCAAAGCTATGGAAAGGATCATCATGGACCTTATAAATAAAGATATTGGGGACCTGCAGACACTGGATCCTACCCAGTTCAGCTTTGTTAAGGGCAGATCCTGCCTCTTGAACCTGGTCGATTTCTTTGAAACAGTCACCAAGGCCATTAACAAGGGGAAGGTGGTCCACACAGCCTACCTGGACCTCGCAAAAGCATTTGATACAATACTCCACTCGGGCATGTCACTAGATGGGTTGCAAACTGGCTCAAGGACAGAACCCACATGGTTAGAATAGCTGGAGCCATGTCAGACTCCAGACCAGTTACAAGTGGCGTCCCACAAGGCTCAGTCCTGGGACCTCTCTTGTTCGGTATATATTTCCCGGAGGTACAGGCCAACATAGAAGGACTGTGGCTGACCAAGTTCGCAGATGACTGCAAACTGGGCACCGTAATAGACTCTCCAGCTGACACAAACATCCTCCAAAAGGGCCTCATAGAAACAGAAAACTGGTGCCAGAGCCATGGCCTCAAGCTAAATGCCAAAAAGTGTATAGTCATCCCCTTTGGCAAAAACAAAGTGCCCACAAATTACCACATAGGTGGTAATCCATTAAGTACAGAAGAAGTAATTAGGGACCTGGGGACCCAAGTTAATAGCAATCTCTCATTTGACAACCACGTGGCCAAAGTGGTTAGAAAAACATTTTATATAGCCCACCTAATCATCAAGGGATTCACATCTAGATCAGGGGAGGTCATCGTGCCTCTTTACTCATCCCTCATCAGGCCCATAATTGAGTACAATGCCCCGTTTGGGATGTACCTTACCAGACGCCTGCAGCAACTGGAAAGACCCCAAAAGTACCTCACCAAGAGGATCAAGGGGCTCAAACAGATGCCGTATGCTGCCCGGTTAAAGAAACTCCAGCTCTACTCAGTGGCATACCGCCTGCTCAGAGGCGATCTGTGCCTGACGTATAAAGCCATGTCCAACCCGGAATTAATGGCCATGCTGCACCTCAGAAAATCCAAATCCCATCGAGCTATGCGCTCGAGGGACTTGAACCTCAGCACTGAAATAAATAGGACATGCTGGAGGGACAGATTCATAACCCAGATGCTCCCTTCACTCTGGAATAAAATCCCAGTCCAGGTTAGGCAGAGTCCCTCATTGACTCTCTTCAAGAGGAATCTTGATGAGTGGATGGGAGATCATAGGTTTACCCCGGGTATCACTTCTGTGTCACTGTTAGACAGAGGCATAGTATACTAACCTTGAAAAAGGGCATAGCAAAATTAATTTAATATGGGTGGTGAAAGCCATACACACTCTGGCTAGGCTTATAAATGCCCTAGGGAAGATAGCCTAGTATGAACCTATGAACCTATGAACCTATGAACCTTGTGTATCATTTTAGTGAATGAGCAGGGTTTTATGCAGTCACTACTTCACTGTGCTGGATGAGTTGCCGTGCAGCATAGCAGCGCTGCACACCATTTTTGAGTAAGGTCAGTAATTGTCTGTTGTCATGCTACACTGTGATTCACAAAAACTGTGCATGTAGCATAGACAGCAACCTTGCTGGTAACCATACAAATACTGCAGTTTAGAGGTGTATGGCTAATGCTAAATAGCAAAGTGCTTTCTCCTGGCAATACTTCCAGCATCTGAATAATATGGGATAGTAAGACAGAAAATTACTCTACCTTGATATTTGGAGAGTTTCAAGGAATAAGTGTACAGTGACTTTGTACAGCATAAGCTCATTCACTTTAGTATAAGGATTGGGGCTGGTAATATCAAAGGAGGATGCAAAGCTATGTGTGTGTGTGTGTGTGTGTGTGTGTGTGTGTGTGTGTGTCTGTGTGTTTGAAGTTACCTGTGCAACTGTACTCCATGTTCTGGTATGGGGGATACTAACACGGTTAGGTCTAGCAGCACTTTGTTCAGTTCAGAGACATGCCCCTGGATTCATGAAGCTCGGCGCAAGGCCGGTGTAAGGCATGCGTCGGCTGTGCGGCATATAAATGGTGTAGTAGCGCCATATGCATATTAATGAAGGTGCGCCGCTACCACATCCACGTGCATAGGACTCGTGCGCGAGTGCATGGGGCATTACTAAGCTGCGCCCGGAGGCGTGTCAATGTCATCTGGCGATGAGCAACCTAAACTGCTGAATATTATAGCCTGCCTGCAATAGTAATCGCACCTATCAGTGTCCGTGGATAATGAAATGTATGCAAAGCATGCAAGACAGTTCCCGGCCACACAAACTGGAGAACCAAACAGAAATGCATGCAACATAATATGAGTTTCCGTCCATGGAACAAATGACATTTAAAATCGTGTGTCCGTAATGTACTGCACTGTCAGAAGTTATACCCAGTGGAAGTGAAGCACATCATGTCAGCGCGCCGCCAATACACACGTCTAGCCCCATGGGTATGGTCACCAGCAGTCCCACAGTGGTAGTGATAGTACACAGCAGGGCAGTTGTGGCTATATAACAACCGTAAAAAACCTGACAGTCCATATTGTACACCAAACACACACAAACATATGTATATTAAAATGTGCTATACACATGAACAGGAACGTAACCATCACATACACATAGGATGCTATATGCGGAACCGGGATATCCAAAAGTAGAACCCATGCATGCAAATGTAATACGCAACAACTCCTGTATAGCACATAACCCGCACCCATGTCCGAATGTCCACCAAATCCAGCTACCAGCCTTGCGCATCCGTACACCTACACATAGCGGGTATTCCCAATATGTAGTAGGAAGTATCGTCCTAGGCAGTGTCCGGATTTCAAATATGTATCCCACATTTGTAAACATCCTATCACAGGTACGTAAATCCAAATGCCCGCGCGTTAATGTTACGGCAAAATGTGTGTACATCCCGCGTGGGATAAGTAACCTGTTGAAACCTCAGAGTTGTTTACACGCCACGGTGTCCATTACTGTACACACCTGGACAAAACATGTATGTGTAGTCACGGTACTGTTCAGTTTCTATACAGACATGCAATTCATACTACGCAGGATGGAACAGCTGTCCACCATGCAGGTCACCCCACTAGGGTTGCCACCTGTTCAGATGGCCAAGGTGGGACATCCCTTGTAGAAATGTGAGAATTTGCAGGATAAAACATACCCCCGGCCTGTGCAAAGTACAGAATTACATGTGTATGCCAAGATAAAAGCTAATGCCATAGCATTTGAATAGCTTATGCTATCCCAAATAATAGTTATGTGTACCAGATACAAAATACCTGTATCATGCAACTAGTACAGAAATTAAGAAATATATTATTGTCTTAAAATCACAGGACATTTGCCATGTTTTAGGTGTCGTTGCAGGACACAACTGTCCAAAGTGGGACCACCCCTCGCAAAGAGGAACAAGTGGTAACCCTACTCCCCACTGAATTATCGACAGTATATATTCAACTCAATCACATACCGACACCACCTCTCAACCTATTACAGCAACAAAACCTGGACAAAGCCTAAAAGGATGGGTGGACAAATTGGGACAGATGCAATTACTGCTCTCACAAGCTTTGAAAGTTCATGGAATAATAGTATGTACATAAGCAGGAAATGTTGAAGGATGTGGGGTAGTCCCCAGTATTACAGAGGTCCGTACATATATACTGTAACAAGCCGTCACATATGTTGACTGTACTACTGCATACCCGTAGTTAATTCATAGTTAAGTCATGTGCAAAATAATAACCCTCGTAAGAATGAATACAGGAAATAGTCAAATGTGAATGGGAACACCACTCACCGTGGATTATGTATCGTAACCGCCCCCACCCATATTATGTATTGCCATCATCATAAGCTGCTGACAGGTGCCCAAACACCTGTGTCTGTAAACACAGATTAAATGTTTACAATGGACAAACCCTGTCCATGTGCTTTGTCTGACATTTGAACATGGCCAGGGCAGTTCCGTTCACCAGGCGGACAAGCCTAAACCCAGATCACCACATGAACACTCTGACAATTAAAGACCTGTATGTGTCAGGACTATAAGCCTTTGGGTTCTGAATATCCCTGCAGTGATGAAATATGCAGAGTGGGTCCAGAGCAGTAGGGAATAGGGAATGTGTAACATGTAGTACCGCATTTTTCCCAGCAGGAGAATGGATGCCTGTGACGTAAGTGAAGCGGTGAGGCATATGTTAATGTAGCTATGTACTATGGGTATGCATATAAATGAGTCAGAACACCAAACGTATAGTGGTTACAGCATCCGGCCAACGTGAATGCAGTCCCGGTTGAACAACGACTACAGCACATATAATGCGTCTGTGCTGTACAGACAGTTAAATATGTAAAGGTGAATGTGTGTTTCGCAAACGTCCGTTAACCGTATTACAGATAATTACTGGTACTGTCACAAGTAATAAAGCCCACATAAGCACAAAGACTTAGTAAACATATGTAACCCACAATAAGGATATGCATGCGCACCTGCGCGTAACCCACAATAAGGAAATGCAAGTGCGCCTGTGCGTGTGTGATCCACTCACAGCATAGTAAATGAATGCTGTTTCCACCATGTTAGTTATACATGGCTCAAACCTGTTAACCTCGTAAAGTATGAAACTGGACAAAGCCATTCAATCTACCAGTACAAATAGGGACAAACACCAGATATGTGCCAGAACAAACATAGAAAGTGGATAGAATAACGGGTGTGTCAGTAGCATGGATTCTCTGAAGGGTATGCAGTCATAACCTGAACTGCTTGCCAGAAATCCCCACTGTAAGTCTCAAATGAAATGCCACGACATTGCCAGATAGACACAGGTTTATTTAAAACACAGCGAAGATAAAGGGGCAAGCAGCTGTACACTCTGCGACAATCTGTATAGTGGAAAGGTATGGTATGGATATAGATATATGTGTATACACATAATCCACAGACGTAAACCAAAGCAAGTTACGAAATGAGGATTGTACATGTATATATGTATACACAACAGACTTATGTCCCATAGATATGACATATGTACATAAATAGGTGACGTTATATCTAATATGGGTAGACAAACAGACATGCAGGAAAGGTGAATAAACTGCAGCATTCCAAACCATTGGCCATAAAGTGACAGTCCAGCAAGTTCTACACTTTAAACATGCAGATAGGTGTCCATTGCAGGACTCCAAAAATTGAATCTTACGTAGTGTCAACCGACATTGACGCAAAAGAAGCGACCGCAGCAAATACGAAATAGCTGTACATGCAACAGTATCAGGTGCAAGGGTGATGACACATGTGTCGATAGAATGTATGATGTACGAACTGATATCCGGAGAGTGGGGAGTGCATATAAGTGTCTCCACACTTCAGTACCGCACATTAAACATGTGTAATGGGTACTGTAGGGGGTTGTCAGGTATGGGAATCATGGGTATGCAGAAATGGGCCTAGGTGTTGTTTGGCAGGGATTTCATAGGCCCGCCCCATGGGAGTGATGTGGGTATAGCACACGCCTATATTCTCAATAATGGGGCAAACCATCCACTGGATATTGCGGAAACCATTTTGGCAATATGTAGGGCCCTATATCAGTGTCATGTAGGCGATTATCATGGATGGACATGCGTACGACCAAGATGGTACCCATAACTGGCAAACTGTTAGAATAACACAGCTGCACTAAGGCATAGTACATGAAATACAAATAGGGACTATATTAGACATACCCCAGATAAAGTCAGAACGTTGTGAGAATACTGGCGTACCCATGAATACGGATGTTATGAGTGTTACTAATCATGTAATGGAAATGTCAGTCACTATTATCTACCGCACAGTCCGTAATGCCTTGCCAGCAATTTACCAGAAAGGCACATCACTATGACAAATGTAACAAGGTCAAACGTCAGGGCGTTTACCCATAATGTGCACAGGTTAGGGGTATGAAGGTAATCTGTCCAAAATACATGTACAGAACTAGTGATACTAGGTGGACAGGTGAGAAGAAAGACATCAGGACAAATGAGAAAACATGTACAAGACACACACATGTACTCCGACAAATGTGAATGACAAAGTATGCCCTGTGCATGTCAATGTGGAAGGTTAATAGACACAAAAGTAATGTGTCCCTCAGGGTGTCATGCAGTGTCACCGTAACAATGTCCAGTCCCCCAGACATGTACGTGAGCTCTGCCACTGACAGAAAGCACAAATACTGGTGCACACATACAGTACATGATAGACCAATTAGTGTGGATAAGCAGCTGTTGGCCTGTGTGAGGAATACAACTGTCTGGGTGGGTGTGTCCTGCAATATAAATGTAATGGCATGTGGCCTGTGATGCCACCATACAGTGTGTGTATTGGTGTCAGAAAGTTGATATTTTGTTACAGACACATACTCCGCAACTGTATAGATTTATGCAGAATGTGCAGAGTTCTGCCTCATATGTTTGGTGTGTTTCACATAACAACAGTAACATTCTGGCACTTTCATGATAACTGAAGACATGAAATAATGACAAACATGTAAGTAAGACACCAAATCCGACAGAAAAGCCATACTAATGCAAAACCTATTATTATGTCAACTATCTAAGTTTGTAAGAGCAACATGTCAATACTGCCCCTATGTGTCCCACTATCAGATAAGGCCTTGTCCAGCAACTTGCTCTAGGAGATGGAGTGGTATGAACAGAAACAGATCCATGTGTGAGGAAACAGCAATATCGACTGCAAGATAACGCAGAAGGTATGAAATGCGCTGCAGTAGGACGTGCAGTACTGTCCGCAGGTATGTACTGACATGTCAAATGACACAGCAGTCTACATGAAGAACCTATAGGGCTATCATCTTTACAAATGATGATAGTGGGACATACCCAGAGCCATGCACACAGCACAAATAGACATACACACATCAAAACTAGGCCATGATACATGAAGCCTCCGTGGTGAGTACAGTGAGAGTACAGCAAGGATAGATGTCTGCCAAGATATACAGTAAACGCCTGTAAGGGCGTGTAACACCGCCCATAACACGGACGTTGCATGGACAATGTTGGGAGTTGCAACATACCCCATTGGTATGTGAAAGCTATGCAAATATGCGATACATGAAACAGTCAGCTGTCCATGCAAGAGCAGAGTTATGGGCAGAAAATAGATTTTATATATAGAGAGAGAGAGAGAGAGATACAGACATACACACATACACACACACACACGCGGCAGGGCTGGTAATCGAACCTACATATGACTACCCTATCACACTACAGCATGACGCATTTACAGAACACGTTACCAAGATTACTAAACACAGCAGACACACAGGCATTCTACTAGGTGCGTGTCAACATCCGCAAAGACAAAGACGTCAGCAGGAAACATCTGTGTTGCGAAGCATCTAAAAGCATAACCTGAGTCCCCAGGCGGACGGGAGCATGCACACACACACACACACACACACACACACACACATCTGGCAGGCCTGGGAATTGAACTTACACCTAACTACCCTGTCACACTACAACATGACGCATTTACAGAATGCGCTACTGAGACTACTGAACACAGCACTCCCAGAGGCATACTTCTAAGTGGGTGACATCATCCGCAAAGGCAAAGACGCCGATAGGGAATGTATGTGTTGTGAGGCATCTAAAAGCATTACTGTGTCCCCAGGCAGCTGGAAACACACACACACACACACACTTGGAAGGGCCGGGAGTTGAACACACACCTACCTACTCTGACACACTACAGCATTACACATTACACATTTACAGAATGCGCTACCAAGATTACTGAACACAGCACTCCCAGAGGCATACTTCTAGGTGGATGACATCATCCGCAAAGGCAAAGACACCGATAGGGAATGTATGTGTTGTGAGGCATCTAAAAGCGTTACTGTGTCCCCAGGCAACTGGAAACACACACACACACACACACACACACACATGCACACACACACATGCACACACACATGCACACACACACACACACACACACACACACTTGGAAGGGCCGGGAGTTGAACACACACCTACCTACTCTAACACACTACAGCATTACGCATTTACAGAACGCGCTACCGAGATTACTGAGCACAGCACTCCCAGAGGCATACTTCTAGGTGGGTGACATCATCCGCAAAGGCAAAGACGTCAATAGAGAATGTATGTGTTGTGAGGCATCTAAAAGCATTACTGTGTCCCCAGGCAGCTGGAAACACACACACACACACACACACACACAGACACTTGGAAGGGCCGGGAGTTGAACACACACCTACCTACTCTGACACACTACAGCATTACGCATTTACAGAACGCGCTACCGAGATTACTGAACACAGCACTCCCAGAGGCATACTTCTAGGTGGGTGACATCATCCGCAAAGGCAAAGACGCCGATAGGGAATGCATGTGTTGTGAGGCATCTAAAAGCATTACTATGTCCCCAGGGAGCTGGAAACGCACACACACACACGCACACACACACACACTTGAAAGGGCCGGGAGTTGAACACACACCTACCTACTCTAACACACTACAGCATTACGCATTTACAGAACGCGCTACCGAGATTACTGAACACAGCACTCCCAGAGGCATACTTCTAGGTGGGTGACATCATCCACAAAGGCAAAGACACCGATAGGGAATGTATGTGTTGTGAGGCATCTAAAAGCATTACTGTGTCCCCAGGCAGCTGGAAACACACACACACACACGCTTGGAAGGGCCGGGAGTTGAATACACACCTACCTACTCTAACACACTACAGCATTACGCATTTACAGAACGCGCTACCGAGATTACTGAACACAGCACTCCCAGAGGCATACTTCTAGGTTGGTGACATCATCCGCAAAGGCAAAGACGCTGATAGGGAATGTATGTGTTGTGAGGCATCTAAAAGCATTACTGTGCCCCCAGGCAGCTGGAAACACACACACACACTTGGAAGGGCTGGGAGTTGAACACACACCTACCTACTCTAACACACTACAGCATTACACATTTACAGAACGCGCTACCAAGATTACTGAACACAGCACTCCCAGAGGCATACTTCTAGGTGGGTGACATCATCCGCAATGGCAAAGACGCCGATAGGGAATGTATGTGTTGTGAGGCATCTAAAAGCTTTACTGTGTCCCCAGGCAGCTGGAAACACACACCCACACACACACTTGGAAGGGCCGGGAGTTGAACACACACCTACCTACTCTAACACACTACAGCATTACGCATTTACAGAATGCGCTACCAAGATTACTGAACACAGCACTCCCAGAGGCATACTTCTAGGTGGGTGACATCATCCGCAAAGGCAAAGATGCCCATAGGGAATGTTTAGAGAGTGAGCGGTCTGAAAGCATATTACCGTCCCAAGGTAGACGTACACAAACATGCCAGTGCTGTCAACGGGCCAACTAAATATCTACGGAGCACAACAACACTGAATAGATACGGGATGCGCCACAGACAGTACACCCTTCGAGAGAGCAACAAGTGTGTTCAATGTAGGCATCCATCGTGACATTGAAATTGGACATCTGGTGCCTGGATGACCACCATGGCTATACAGGATGTCAATGGCCATGCCCACATGCTTAGTATCACACGTCTGTTTGGAATGTACTGTGTGTCCATCTACACAATGGTGTACTGGGCATGCTCACACACTTAGCTGTTGCAAAGGGCCAACTTGCATGCACACGGAGTCTAATCACGGAAGGGTGCAGTGTGGAATGTACTGTGTGTCCATCTACACAACGGCGTACTGGGCATGCTCACACACTTAGCATTTGCAAAGGGCCATCTTGCATGTACACGGAGTCTAATCACAGAGGGGCGCAGTGTGGAATGTACTGTGCGTCCATCTACACAACGGCGTACTGGGCATGCTCACACAGCTGTTGCAAAGGGCCATCTTGCATGCACACGGAGTCTAATCATGGAGGGGCACAGTGTGGAATGTACTGAGCGTCCATCTACGCAACGGTGTACTGGGCATGCTCACACACTTAGCTGTTGCAAAGGGCAATCTTGCATGCAGATGGAGTGTACACACAGAAGGGCACAGTAAGGTATAACTGCCCTCACGCACAGGGCGGTCACACATGCAGTGACTTGTACACACACAGCTGCCATCACAGCTGTCACAGGTGCAGGTCACACACGTACACACTGCAGTGTATACCGTAGCTGTCAAGTCAGCACCATGTCGTTGGTGCAGCACTATACAGCCTTACGGTCCAACACCATGTGACACATGACCACTGGGCTGTACAGCGGTGTACATCAGCTGTGCAGAGTACACACATACCAACAGGGATCCAACAGATGTTATGCATTGCAATGATACCAGTATACATGAACAGGTCGGCTCAAGACATACCATGGCCCTTACACAGCTGTGACACCTGACTGTTGCTGTACACCAATGAACACACATCTGGGTATGTCATACATGTGATTGTGTGGATGTGTGCATGGACTGCACACACAACACATACATACATGGCCTTTGATGTACCTCGTGCATAACACTGGCCTAATCAGTGCTACACATGCGAATTGAATGTGGGCCCATGTCTGTTGAATGCTCACACTACAGGGGTAGCAGTGTTGACCGGGACACATACCCTTGTACTGGTCGCCTGTGACACCCATGATATCATACCGCAGTCCATGTGTTATGTATGTCAACACACATGTCCAACAATAGCAATGCATACAAACATGGCAACAGGAGACACATGTGACATCTGTACTGTGCATGCAGCAAACATGCATGTGCAGTGGCCGATGTCCGTAACATAGTTGCACCTACCTACGACATGCAGACGCAATGCAGACCCATCATTGACATCTGTATATGGTGACATACAAACAGCACGTATGGAGGGATGTGTGTACATAACATGGTGAACCACCTGACTAGATGTATGTGTGCAGGGGGTGGCTCACAGTTGTGTCACACACCATCCTATCATGCCATGTGCTAACTGTACGCTATGTAGCTGTTACGTGACGGTGCTGACATAATGCATACACAGCAGTCAGGTGTTAACAACTATATGTCATATGGCACCTGTAACACCTACACCCTCTCGTGTGTATATAGCAGCACATTTGCCAGATATAGCGTTGGTACACATAATGCAATCAATACCGCTGCATGTCCATCAAACGTGTCATCATATGGCTGGTGTATCATTCCCAGCACTGCCATGTCTGTGTAACTAATTTATCACTGTCTCTGCATTTTCTGTGTATTTCTGCAAAAAAACCAAAAAAATAATCCTTGTTTTCCCGCCTTTTTCGACTAGTTTAGACCAGTATACAGGCATTGCTGTATTCTGGGCTGTGGTGTAGTTCCTGTGTTGTCCATTACCTTACTTGGATAAAAGGAAGTTTCTTTGCACACCAGTGGGAGTGGGGAGCCTTGAGCAGCCTACCTATCCTTGGGGGAAGTGACCTCAGCACAAGAAGCTGTTAGTAATTGGTTGTTTGAGACCATTCCTAGCTCTTTTGTAGTTCACTGCTTAAAATCTGCCTCTGGGCATTTTTTTCTGGCTATACTGCTCAGACAAGCTCCACGTGGGTTTACAGAGTGGTCCTAGCAGCAAGGAACTCAAAAAAGCGACTACTTTCTGGATTTAAGTATCTTTGCTTTTTTCACTGAAAATAGCTTCTGCTGCTTACTTTAAACTAGCCTGAACTGTTTTTACTGATTACTGCATTTATTTTAAAATTGCACTTAAAGTTACATTTAGTCGAATTTAGTTGAAAGTTTGCTTGTTTGTTTGTTTAATTGAACTGTGGAGGCTGCCCACTAAAGTGTGCTAGCCTGTGTAACTAATTTATCACTGTCTCTGCATTTTCTGTGTATTTCTGCAAAAAAAAAAAATAAATAATCCTTGTTTTCCCGCCTTTCTCGACTAGTTTAGACCAGTATACAGGCATTGCTGTATTCTGGGCTGTGGTGTAGTTCCTGTGTTGTCCATTACCTTACTTGGATAAAAGGAAGTTTCTTTGCTCACCAGTGGGAGTGGGGAGCCTTGAGCAGCCTACCTGTCCTTGGGGGAAGTGACCTCAGCACAAGAAGCTGTTAGTAATTGGTTGTTTGGGACCATTCCTAGCTCTTTTGTAGTTCACTGCTTAAAATCTGCCTCTGGCTGTTTTTTTCTGTCTTTACTGCTCAGACAAGCTCCACGTGGGTTTACAGAGTGGTCCTAGCAGCAAGGAACTCGAAAAAGTGACTACTTTCTGGATTTAAGTATCTTTGCTTTTTTTCACTGAAAATAGCTTCTGCTGCTTACTTTAAACTAGCCTGAACTGTTTTTTTACTGATTACTGCATTTATTTTAAAAATTGCACTTAAAGTTACATTTAGTCGAATTTAGTCGAAAGTTTGCTTGTTTGTTTGTTTAATTGAACTGTGGATGCTGCCCACTAAAGTGTGCTAGCCTGTGTAACTAATTTATCACTGTCTCTGCATTTTCTTTGTATTTCTGCAAAAAAAAAACCAAAAAAACAAAAAAAATAATCCTTGTTTTCCCGCCTTTTTTGACTAGTTGAGACCAGTATACAGGCATTGCTGTATTCTGGGCTGTGGTGTAGTTCCTGTGTTGTCTATTACCTTACTTGGATAAAAGGAAGTTTCTTTGCTCACCAGTGGGAGTGGGGAGCCTTGAGCAGCCTACCTATCCTTGGGGGAAGTGACCTCAGCACAAGAAGCTGTTAGTAATTGGTTGTTTGGGACCATTCCTAGCTCTTTTGTAGTTCACTGCTTAAAATCCGCCTTTGCACGGCTTTGCTGTCGCACATAGCGCAGCCGGTTAAACAAGGTTAAACTTGGTTAAACTTTTTCTGGCTCCAAGTCTGCTGTTCAATTTTCCCTTAGAACTGTTCTACTTGCAATCTAAACAGCCTATACTCTATCTGAAAAGCTCAGCACTTGCTCCTAAAAAGCATTTTGTATACATGTAAAGCACTCTTAAACAAACGAAAAGTACTTCATTCACCTAAATTCTGTTGAGTACCCATTTCCTATAGGTCCTTTCTGACTCAGTTACACAGCAATCTTTTCACTATTTCTAGCATGTCAAGGGTCAGTTGCTAGCGCCCTCTCCTGTTCAGCTGGTGAATCTAGAATCTTGAGGCAATGTTACAATTGCCTCATGTACACAGACAACCCTCCTCCTCCCAACAAATACAAATATATGAGAGATGCAACTATATAGCCAAACTGGAGGCTGAGCTCTCTCAATTCAGTACTGGCAAGACCAGTCAGGAGAAGGCAACCACGCACACCACAAACCCAGTCTCACATAGAACTATCACAACTGCAAACCAAACACATAAACACACAAAAACATACTCGGCGGCGCTGATTAAAAATCTACCAAAACAACAGAGGCCTCCAAAGCAGACACCCAAGCAACCACCACCTCAAGACATAGCAAATGCAACACATAGTTCACAAAGTCAGTGTGCTAAACAGTCACAGCCCTTAAGGCCAAACAACATGCCAGACACACTTGTAATAGGTGACTCCATAGTCAGGCACACTGACGCCCCGCCACCAGACTGAACAAGGAGAGGGTCACAGTAAGCTGCCTGTCGGGAGCTAGAATCCGCCACATAATGCAAGCACTCAGGTCACTCCACAGCAAGTACAAATATGACTCAGTCATTGTACATGCAGGTGTAAACGACCTGAGACACCTCCTGGACTACATGAAAAGAGACATTGAGGAGCTCTCTGATTATGTAGCCCAGGCCGGTATGACCCTGACCCTGAGCAGCATCTTACTCTCACCAAGAATGATGCCACAGTACAAAGACAAAATGATCAGTTTTAACAATTGGCTTAATTACTGGTGTCATTCTAAGGGGATCCAGTGTCTGTCTGCTTGGGATGACATGCTTGACAAGCCACGCTGCTTCAAGGGATGGTTTGCACCTGTCACCCCTGGGCTTCCGGATATTGGCCAAGGCTCTTGCACCCCCATAGTGCCTTTTAGGCAAGGCTCAAATGACAAACCTACCTCCCTAGAAAACACAAGTGGAAAAACTAAGGGTAATGCTGCTCAATGCCAGAAGTCTAAACCTCAAGATGCACGCCTCTAAGCCCTTCTCAGTATGGAGAACATCGATGTCTGTGCAGTGACTGAAACCTGGCTCAAGGCTCCTGAGAGCACCCCAGCACTATCAGGTTTTACCTCATATCATGCTTTCCGCCCCCAAAACTTGACAGAACCACAAAAGGAGGGGGAGTATCCATTTTCATCAAAGATACCCACACCTCCAGGTTAGTGGCAACGCATGAAGCATCGGAGACTATCCAGGTGCAACTAACCATAGGCAAAACTGCCTTGCAATTTGTAGCATGCTATAGACCACCCTCTCAAACTCAGGAACCCCACACAGCCTTCCTGAAGACACTGGAGAGTATGAATGTCTCTCCAAATACCATCATTTTGGGAGACTTCAACTACCCAAACATAGACTGGGAACATTACTCAAGCCCCAACACTCTAGCCCAAAGGTTCTTAGAATTCATAAACTCAAATGCAATGGAACAACTAGTCACCATTCCCACAAGAGGAGACAATATACTAGACCTGATCATCACAAACATGGGGACAAAATGCTCCACACCGAAGTACATCCCTCTTTGGTAAGATCAGACCATAAATTAATCTCACTGGAAATCCACATCCCGCCCCCACCCCTGCACAAAAGACCACAGTGAAGAACTTCTCAAAGCAAACTTCACACTTCTCAAGACTGAAGTGGTATCTTTCAAGGCCCCTGGGCCAGTGGAAACCACAACCCACACTGCTGAATCCCTTGCAAATGCCTTCTATGGGCACCTTCAAGAATGCATGGATCATGCAATCCCAAATAAAACCAAGACCCATTCCCCAAAGGCAGGCGACTGGTCTGGTGGACCCCAGCCATAAACAAACTTTACAACAGAAGGAGGAAGCTACTACATGACAGAGCAAAATCCCTAAAAGGAAAGGCATCTCTGATCAGTACTAGCAAAAACTACGATCACTCATAAAATCATCCAAGGCCAACTTTGAGAGAAAAATCGCAAATGGCACAAAAGACAATCACAAGGCCTTCTTTAGCTATGTTAGAAACCTGGGTGGAAACTCCCAGATATGCTCAGAGTTAGTCCAAAATGACACAAAATACACTGAACCCACTGACATTGCCAACATTCTGGCAGATAGGTTCAGTGCAAATTTCTCCCCCCCCCCAAAAAGGTGAAATAACTATCCCAGCAGAGTGTAACCTCCCTAACATCTCAGATGCCCAGGTGAGAACCTCTCTAAAGCTAAAAACACAGCATCAATGGGACCAGATGGTGTCCCGGCTGTGTGCTACATGAACTCCAAGAGGAACTAAACCCACACATAAGGCTGCTGTTTAATCTTAGCCTTACCACAGGATACGCACTCCAAAGAGTGGCGATGGCAACAGTGGTCCCACTTCACAAAGGCGGTGCTTCTACGGACCCTGAAATTACCCATAAGCCTGACGAGCCTGGTCTGCAAAGCTATGGAGAGGATCATTATGGAACTCATAAACAAAGACATTGGGGACCTACAGACATTGGATCCTACCCAATTTGGCTTTGTCAAGGGCAGATCCTGCCTTCTGAACTTGGTCGACTTTTTGAAACAGTCACTAAGGCCATTGATGAGGGTAAGGCAGTTCACACAGCCTACCTTGACCTTGCAAAAGCCTTTGACACAATACCTCACTCGGGCATCATAGACAAACTCACCAGCTTAAATGTAAACCCATATGTCACAAGATGGGTTGCAAACTGGCTCAAGGACAGAACCCACAGGGTCAGAGTTGCTGGAGCTATGTCAGACTCTAAGACAGTCACAAGCTGTGTCCCACAGGGCTCAGTCCTGGGACCCCTCTTGTTCGGCATTTATTTTTCCGAGGTACAGGCAAACATAGGAGGATTGTGGCTGACAAAGTTCGCAGATGACTGCAAACTGGGCGCCATAATTGATACTCCAGCGGACACAAACATCCTTCAGAGAGGCCTCATAGAAATGGAGAATTGGTGCCAGAGCCATGGCCTTAAGCTAAATGCCAAAAAATGTATAGTCATACCCTTTGGGAAAAACAAGGTACCGACAAATTACCACATAGGCGGTAATCCATTGGCACGGAAGAGGTAATCAGGGACCTAGGGACCCAGGTTGACAGTAACCTCTCATTTGACACTCACATTGCCAAAGTGGTTAGGAAGACCTTCTATATTGCCCACCTTATAATCAAGGGATTCACATCTAGATCAAGAGAGGTCATTGTCCCCCTGTACTCTTCTCTTATCAAGCCAATGATTGAGTACAATGCCCCATTTGGGATGTATCTCACCCGACACCTGCAGCAGTTGGAAAGACCCCAAAAGTTCCTCACCAAGAGGATAAAGGGTCTTAAACATATGTCATATGCTGCCCGACTGAAAAACTCCAGCTCTATTCAGTCGCGATACCGCCTACTCAGAGGTGATCTGTGCCTGACGTACAAGGCCATGTCCAATCCTGAATTAATGGACATGCTCCACCTCAGAAAATCCAAATCCATCAGAGCCACGAGAACAAGTGACTTAAACCTCAACACAGAAATAAATAGAATGTGCTGGAGGGACAGATTCATAACCCAGAGGCTCCCTACACTCTGGAACAGAATCCCAGTCCATGTTAGGCAGAGCCCCTCACTGACTATATTCAAGAGAAATCTCGATGAGTGGATGGGAGATTGTAGGTTTACCCCGGGGGTCATCTCTTTGTCACTACTAGACAGAGGCATAGTAAACTAAACCCTAAAAGGGCGTATTCTCATCCTAAGGGGTGGTGTAAGCCACATACACTCTGGCTAGGCTTATAAATGCCCTAGGGCAGATAGCCTAGTACGAACCTATGAACCTATGAACCTATGTGTGTCCGAATGTGTGACCAGGGATGCCACATATCACAGGGAATATGTCCCAGTTGCTACACATCCCTGTACACCATTGTAGAAAACTGTACATACGTCAGTGTGGGAAGCATGACGTTCGCCGGTGAGGTGCATCACACACATCGGCTGTCCATATACACATGTGTGGTCACCACAGTGTGTGTGTGTCTGTATGTATGTCTGGTGCTTGGTGTGAGTGTGTATGCTAAGATACGGTGGGAAATTATCACTGGCCCCACGTGTTGACTAATCCGTAATGGTGATGCATTGCGCAACCCTGTTGATGCCATGGGTCCCAGCCATACTGGCTACCTGTGCATGTCCCTTCTCTGTGACACATCGTGTGGGTGCATAGTACTGTGAGGGTGATGACCACAAAGGCAAGGGTCCCCAGCTGCACACTATGGGGTGTGCATTATAGTGGTGTACACCCCGTGACTGCGGCCATGTTCACGTACTGTTACAGGCTCCTACTGCTGCACAGTGTGGCCTCCAGCTACCAAGTGACACCTCACATCATCATTGGCCAGGCCGCTGTGTACAACCCCTGCACCATGTCACCATACCTGTAATGTGTTCTGCTATGTATGTCACGTCTCTGTCCAGTGTAGCTTGTGGCACTGACCACATGCGTCAGGTGCAGTATATGTGCGGACATCTGTGTCATGTTTGTGTGTCCAACAGTCAGGATGAAGGTACATGTAGCATGCTGATATTGCCAGACGTGCCTGTGTGTACTCCACAGTTACACGTGGGGGACTGCAAACACTGCTACCTGTAGGCACATGCAAGTACACCATAGGAGGGAACCAGGGTATCACAACCAACATGGTGCTACAGATGTAACCGAGACACATACCGTGAACACATCACAATGCATGCTGCACCTGCACTACATGGTGTGACTGGTGCATGTCGACAGTACACAACCTATGTCACATACACAACTCAGTATTCACACACAACCACTGCAACGTACACATCCCTCTATGCATACACAGGTATTACATACACCTCTCACTATGCTGTTCACCCTGTGCATCAGAATATTTGTGCATAACCCTGCACCGATGGTGTGGATGACAGGGATGCGCACAGGCTTCATCATATGCACAGGGTGATATGTTTGCCAGGGGCATAGGCTGCACACAACCACTGCAACATACACATCCCTCACTATGCATACACAGGTATTACATACACCTCTCACTATGCTGTTCACCCTGTGCATCAGAATATTTGTGCATAACCCTGCACCGATGGTGTGGATGACAGGGATGCGGCACAGGCTTCATCATATGCACAGGATGATATGTTTGCCAGGGGCATAGGCTGCACCAATGGATAACATCATGTGTGTGTGTAAGGGCCAGTGAGTTGACTGGACATGTCTGTGCAGAATGCATGTGGATGTTGTGGAGCCCTACAGTTGTGTTTGCTGTGTGCGTGTATGTGTGTACACAGTTCTGCCATTTGTGATGCCTACACGGGGTATAATTGACAGCCCCAGATTGTACAGTGCAGGATGTACAGCTCACTGTGTCCATTCATGGCCACGTGACCTGTGCCTGCCTGGGGTTGCACGGGGACTACCAGGTAGAGGTACAGAGTGGCTACTGTCCGACGACACATGTCTGCTGGAAACGTGTCCCCGCTGAGGCCATCCAGGGCCACGTCCACATGGCCTGCTGTGTCCTGGTGTTGACAGCGCAGCAGCAGCTGCACTGCTACTGCTACTGGCACTATGGGAGCGGGCATGTGAGGTGGCATGCTCACGTCGACCTACACTAGGTGGTGTTGCTAGTCTACATCCATGTGGCCTACGAGTCACTCCTACCAGGTGTTCCAGCACAGACAGCTCCCGCTCGCGGATTGCCATGCCTCGGTCAAGGATTCCGACCATTTCACCTAGTTGCCTATCCAGAACATTAGCAATCTGCTGTTGAGCATTTGCCAATGCCTGGATGTTGTCATTTAGGGTATGGATAGCAGCCCTCTGCAGCCTCTGCCCTTCTCTGTTCTGCCGTTTAGCACGTGCCTGTGCCACCATTACAGTCTGGAACATGCGTCTGGTGATACCAGCTGCTGCAGTCTGTCCTGCAGGTGCATGTCTGCCAGAGGTCCTCCTACGAGCAGCACCGGCCACATGCCTGTGTGGCACATCTGCAGTCATTACACTGACACCATGGTGTGTAGACACACCTTCTGTAGCCACCACATGTTCCTGTTCCACGCCAACAGACGCTGACTGTCCTTCCTCTATGGCCACCGGTGATGCGGTATGTGTTGGCAGCAGAACTGTGTGCGGGGAAGAGGGGGACATAGCTGGGATGGTAACCAATGGCACAGATTCAGCCCCTGACAACCCTGCCTGTACCTCATGCATATGTTCATCACCGCTAGTATCTGTGGGGACACTAACATCTGATGAACCGCAGGAGGGTAACGCGCCTACATCACCTGTGAATGCAAAGAAATACTGTAAAGTACAATAGACACAGACAACCACACACACACACACACAGACACACACACACACAGACACACACACACACACACACACACACACACACACACAGACACACACAGACACATACAGACAAACAGACACACACAGACACACACAGACACACCATGCATGTGATTTGTCAGATGGCATGCAGCATGCCTGCGGTAGAGCAGAGGGCATGCAGCTCAGACATTAATAGTATTAGTAAGCATACCTCCCTGGGGTGCACACTACAGCAAGCAGGTGTCATATCAGTAGCCATGCAGTTCACACAATCATGGTAGTATGCATGCATCCTCATGATACACCATGTGGCCCAGAACAGGATAACAGTACACATGGCTGACGTGAACTTGACATGTAATTTGCTGACATGTGCATTAACATGCATACATGTTTGACACAATGGTGTCCTGACACATGTACAGCAAATAACGGGCTTCACATTGCAGTGTTGTGTGTATGCCCTACAGATAGAATGCATGTTTAGCAAATGTGCATGAGCACGGGAGGGTAGTGTGAGCCGTCTACATTGCTATACAGTGGGAAGTACAAACACTGTGCCATTGCATGGTAACATGAGGGATGTATGTTGCTGTACAATGCATAATATGTGCATATTGCATAGCCATAACTGCAACACAGTTGTGATGTTCGACAGATCGTATATGGTAGACTTCAGTGACACCTCCAGTAGCTGTGCACAGGCTTTTAGGTTGTCCACTGTACCACATCAACTGTATAATCGGTCAACTAAGGCTATAATTGGACCATGTGTGGACAATGTGCAACAGGGTGATTACACATCCCATGTACTGTGTGGCTACATGTCTCTAGCCATCCCCCATGGCCATGTGTGCACATGTGGTGGCCAATTGTGTGTGATGGGCATCTTCTCCACATGTCTGTGTGGTCCCATATGACATACACTCATACATGTCAGATATGTCACATTCCACAAGTCTATGCAGACAACGGGTCATATGTTTGGTATGTGGGGTATACATCATGTGATAGTGTGACAATATTGCAGACAGAACACTACATGTCTGGGACATGTCAGGTGGCACATCACAATGTGTGCACCCGATGCAGGGGCGTATGACACAGTGGTGACACTTGTGGGCTGCCCATATCACAGCTCACTGTGTGGTACTGTGTGTGTACCACACATGTTGTTCCAATGCATACTACATATGCCTCCATTGTAGAACACCTCCACCATTGTATGCACAGCTGACCACACTTGTTGCAATGACAAGTACTGTGGTTTCAAGTCTGTGTATTATTACGTGTGAATATATTGCACATGGGTGGTGTGTGTGAATGCATGGTGGTGCGACCTGCATATCGTGACTGGAACAAACATCAGGTGTGCAAGTGTTAACTGGCCACATGGCAAATAGATCTACACTGTAACATGCCTGATACTGATGACAGTCTCACCTGCAACAGACCCATGTCTGTGTGGCACGCCAGAGGTACCTGTATAGGGGTGACACACCAGTATGAACATTATCCATGACTGTATGACAGCCACAGGTTGCACTGTGCATGTGCACACATTCACCTGTGTAATAGCATATAGTATGCACATGTGCGCATACACAACGTAGCATACTGTAGTATGTAGCATGTGTGTCCACATACCTGGCATATGTTGTTACTTTACATTATGTACAGTGACACATGCAACTACATGGGATATAATAGCCATATGTGCATTACTGACTTACCAGGCAACTCCAGGCTCATTGGTTGGGAGACACCCACCTCCACGATGGCAGCTAATGTTTCTGGATGCTGTTCCCTGGGTGTCCCCAGACTGCTCAGTAACTCCTCGGTGTGTGTGAGTGGGGGCTGGGTTGGTGGCCCACCACCTGTTCCACCTTGTTCCCTGGCGATTGCAGTGGCACGCTGTTTTGCATGTCGTATCAGGTCCATGCAGTGTCTGCGCACCTGCTGGTAGGTGCCGTTATGGCCACCCATATTGTTCACCCTCCTGCGTAGATCCTGCCACAGGTCATCCCGCTGCTGGGCATGCTGTGGCACATGGCTGAACAACAAGTCATAGTTGTCATGGAGCTGTGGGATGAGGACATCATCCTCCTGGCGGGTGTATGCTGGGAGGCGGTACGGGCATTATCTGTAAAACATAATGATGGTGACAGGTCACAGTTTCAGAGATGTACAGAGATACTGCTGCACATACATTTCTATGACATCTACTGCATCTGCACAGTTATCTTTGCAAAGCACCATGACACTGACATGACTGACGTGTTTGTGTCACACATGTCACACCCATTATGCATTGGATATCATCACCATATATGTGTGTCACCTCATTACAGTGTTCATACTCCATGTAAATGCTGCCTTGCTGTGGGCATGTCTATTTGCCTGCACTTGTGTTCTTACCTATCTGCACATGCCTCGATGTGTCCACGGTACTACTGTTGACCTGGATGCTGTGTATATGTCAAATGGACTTGAGCAGTGACAGTGCACACATACGCATGGACACCTGTACATGCATGTGTTTTGCCATATACATCTACACAGCACTGTACAACTGTTCAACATCCTGACACGGATCACCTGTATTACACATGTGATAGACATGGGACAATGGATAGTCAGACGACATTCGCAGGGATGGTCATCAACCATAGCATGTGCGGGCATGGTTTCCACACTGTTACAGATGGCCATTGTGCCACCGCAAGCTGCATCAGTGCCACATTACTGATCCAGTCAGTTGATAGTACATCTACCATGTGGCCATCACACCATGTATGACTGGGATGACATCTCCAGCTTTGATGGACAGGGTTGCATGGTATGGCGGGTGTATGTCACATATATGGCACAGGGATCTGTCCAGCCTGTGGCGATCCTAGTATTAGGATGGTGGCTGTCCATGACATATGTCATATAGATCAGGATATGGACATGTAGCATGTCCATCATCATGGTGTACCAAATGTCCTTCTGCAAGGTAGACGGCATGCTGCATAGTAGAGGTGTGGATTGTGAAGGCTATCGCACATCCATGCATAGCCATTACCCCTTACAGGTGGTATGTGATCCAATATTGATCACCACAGTGCTGTATATGCCTGGCCACTGATCTCCGTGCTTATGGATGGCACCCTGACATGACATGGGTACCTCAGATGACTACCTAAGGGGCCTGGAGATGTCACCATGTCGGGGGTGCACTGCACAGCACCATCCCTTACACAGTGTCCATAATGTTGACCACAGCCTAGGAAGCAGTTTATGGGTACAGGGATGTTCACCTAGCGGTGACACTGCTGGTATCATCCATTAGACTGTGCACATATGTCACACACCTCACACACACAGCCCATTCTGTATGTTGTTCACAACACTGACACAGCTAAACTGATAGGTCATGGCCATTCACAGCCTTACATACACAGATGCCTAACATTTGTGTGTGTGGTATGGGCTACAATGAGGGTGGGGTACAACACATTAACCCTGTTCTACTGTATCTATCACAGATGTGCTGTGCACATGTCACTCTTGCACCTTTTGTAGTTGTGGGTCTGTCAACAGGCCACTGGTGGAACACACCTGTGACATGCAAAGGTATTTGTAATCAAATATACATGTTATCTTGTACATCTGTACTGCTAACATCTACAGTGCTAATGGTTCATGGACATGCACACCATACTCAACAGGGTTATAGTGCGGTGCCACCCTAAATGACTGTCATCACCACTTGTGGGTTGATATTATCCAACACTCTATCTATATTGTATGGTCATGCTAGGCACTTGTTCAGAACATGTGAGCATGTCATGAGCTAATGATTACTATAGCACCCATTCCACACCATTTCACACAGGTACACTGGCTGTCCTACACTTCCCAGCTTGCTTAAGGTATGACAGCTGTTGTACACACGTAACGCACATATCCTGTGGGACATGGTTGTATATACAGGCATGTCCAACTGTCACGTACCAGTGCTACTGCCTGTCTATATGAGGGATATGTCATATATGTGGCAATAGAGCAATTGTCTCGTGTACACATTCAATGCTCACTTCCCAACATACGGCACTACAGCCTGTGAGGGATGCACGTCTGCAGCCGTGCTGGGCCCATAGCTCTCAGGTGTACCTCATTATGGGGAACGTACCTCATTTGGGGTACTAAAAGGTGCACGTTCCTCAAGGTTCCACATTGGAAGGGTCTGTCACACATTCATTGTTGTACATAGTTTACCTGCTAGCCATGGCTAGATAGATGAGAATCATAGTAATTCATTGGAATATCTGTTTTATATGTATGACCAGCCTATTTTAGCCATCATATGCCCTTCCTAGTTGATGCTGTTAGTAAGCCAGTTGTAAGTGTTCCACGTTTCGCCCATTTGTCACACTGTATGAGGGCTAATGTTCCTCATTTTGGGGACAGGAGGCTGACAGCTATGGCTGGGGGTAATGCTGTCGCCAACCCTGACTGCACCTGACAGTCATTTGGGGAAGTGTAACATTCGCAACACACCCCACCCATCACATAGTCTCACATAATCTACACCACTGGCCACACCTACGAGGACAACCTGTGCAGTACGTCTCCATACTCACTGTAGGCACCAGAGGTAGCCCCCATCATGGAAGACAACATCACCAGCTTATAGCCCACAGACTCAAGTGTGCCCACCACATACAGCCAATAGTGTGTTATAACATTCACAACACACCAGTCATAGCTGACTCTGTAGGGTGTCACACTGCAGTTCCACACGGCAGGCTACACAAGGCGTTAGTCGCTTACATCTTGCTGTCGGGTAACTGCTTCTGCAACATAACCCATGCACCCATGCCACACCTCACCAGGTACGATATATCTGTCATTGGCCATGTTAGTGTGACTGCCCTGTGATGCCACTTCACAGACTATGTGTGCAGGGACATGCAATAGCTCACCAGTCTTATAGCCCTGAGGGTGTGGGCCTAGCCCTGGGGAGAATTTTGCATTCGTCCAGACACGATACCACTGTACAATGACCGACTGTGTCACTTCAACAGTTGCCTATGCTCCTATTGTCATTCCACAGGCATGTGGTATCTGTCCGCTATGACTGTCCTGGTCAAACACAATGCTGTGGCACAGATGACTTGTACCTGTCGGCCCTGGGAGTACAGCTCACAAGCTAGGCTCTTGCTGCTGCTATACTGCCTGTCCTGCACAGTTTCCAATAACTGTCACCGGCAGGGCGGTAACTGGCATGCGCGACATGGGGTCATGTGACACATTGCTTGCATCTTCCCCTGTGACGCACACAGGCAAGGCACACCTTATAATGCATCGCTCCAACATCTCTGCAGTGACTGGGACCTGCCTGTAGGCTCTGCAGAGCACACCTGCAATGACAGGTTAGAGACGGACCATACCTTCCAGGCACATACCTGGACCGGCACACCCACAGCTGAGGGGTTCCCATATAACACTATGTTTTGCACACATCCTGGCAAGTTGCTTAGCACAATGCATCAGAGGTGCTCCATGTGCAACTAACTGTGTCCGGGACCACTATACACATTGTAACAAGCGACAGAGTCAACATCATACCCCACGGGTAACATACCTTCTATGGTGGTATAGTGGACAGTGGGCCTCAGCTACTACTGATGTGTGACTGACACTACCCCACACTTCACTGAGATAGCCATTCATGGACTGACACATCCATGAGTCATACCCTCCAATCTGCTGGATCAACACATACACACCACCTCCAAGACCTACATTACCCTTGGCATGAACACTACCACCATGTGACTGGTGTTACACACCTGGGGTTATCCCCTCATTGGTGGATTCCGAACATATGCTAATCTACTTTGTTAGCCACATCCCGGAAACACACCCATCACAGCATACACAGTACATGTGTACTACTACACCGACTACAGACATCTGCTGACAGCGGTTGTTAACATCATGACACCCGTGCAGATGGACAATGCACATACAAATGCTGACACATACCCCAGTGCACTTAATTAGCATGTACACAACTGCAAGGATCATGCTATTCCACACAGAGCCATGATGGTACACACCAGATAACAGACGCCACTCTGGTGGTCATGTTCCATGGACATATGATGTACAACAACAGGTGTAGGCTGTTGCATAGTGGTGTACATTCCCATGTGTGGGGTGGCTCACTGGTCAGCCGTGGTGGGGCCACAGGGTCCCTCATCACATACTCCAAGACTAGCTACGTAAACATGACTGCCACACATTCCGGGGTGTACCACCAGGCATTATGGTGGTATGTCAGTATTCTATGGCAACACCCACATCTGCTGTCACATACAACAGTCACTCAGGAACATTGCAGACCCAGGTATTGTTGACAGCATGCTGGAGGATGGATTTAATGCTGACAGTACACCCTCTCACTCACTACAGGGCCGCAATCCATACATGAACATTGTGGTGTCCCTGTGGTCACACCTACACAGTACTGACCTACACTCTATGTGTCCTGGGACACTGGCCCCATGTCACCTTCCAACGTCCCAGGCTGTGATGTCCACCAACCTCTGAATTACTTGTCTCCCCACTAGGCCACCATATTCATTAATAGCCTTGTTTCAGACATTGTAGACCCTGAATGGCACACAGCAGCATTTATCACACTACACACAGGTGGCACTGCATTGCATGAGTGGGACTATAGTCCTAAACACCTGACTGGACTGTTCTGTATGGCTATGGGGCACATCATCAAGGACGTTATTCTCAGAGACATTGTTGGTCTCCCGTCCTCTGCTGCCACCCGGGTTGGGCTTGTTAAGGCCAGAGCATGGCCCCTACACATGGTGGACTCCTTTCATACAGTTACCAGGGCAGTTGCTGATGGTACGGGAGTCCACACATCCTACATTGTCCTCTCATTGCCTTTCAGCACCATTCCTCATTTTGGTATTGACAACATACACATCCACCTGCACATCATACCCTGTGTCTCAGGATGTTATGCTATGTGGCTCATGGACAGGACACACAGTGAGGCCAGCATACCATAGTACCTACTACATGTCAGGTACTTTGGCATACCACAGTCCTCAGTCATAGGGCCCCTCATGTTAAGTATATGCTTCCCTACGGAACAGGCTGGCACAGGGGATTTTCCCTGCCTAGCTTTAGAACCCCTACATACCATGCACCATGATTGCTCCACCAGCTGATACTGACTCCAACCATACTGGTGTCGCTGTGACAGATACATAATATGACTATCATGGCATCAAGCTGCATGACACAAGGTGCATGCACATCTCCTTTGCATTACACCATTCACCCACTGACTATCACATGGATGGTAGTCCCCTACATACATATCACATTGTACATGTTTGCAGTACACACATATGTCACACCCACTCCTGTGGTTACCGTATTGCCACTGTGGCGTGGATATCCTTCTACGTGGCCACACCTATCTGTACTGGGTGTGTAACTGGTACATAGGCACCCATTGTACCTCTGAACTCAAGACATCTACACACATTCAAGGGTACACCACCCCATTTAGGGTGTACCTTACACAACAGCTACAGCTTTACATGCCACAACATTAACACGCCATGACGTTTACTGAGCTCTGACAGTTTAAATATGCGGCTGCACTACGGACACCACATTTGTACACATTTGCATACTACATACTCAGGGGTGACCTCTGCTGATCAGACAGGGCCCATGTCCACAACATTATTGATGGATATACTCCTCATATGCAACATAAGCAGAGGCCACTGTGAGCAACATGCTCATGGATATGTGCACACACACCACAATGAGTGGGATGTGCTTCTGGGTTACATTCCCAAACAGGACACTCACCATGCTGTGGAACATAAGTCCTCTGTACATCACACAGGGACACTCAGTAGCACTGTTCATGTGATACCTCCCTTGGTGGTTGGGAGACACATGTAGGCCTGGGATCACTGCAGTGGCTGTACTGTGCAGTGTTGCAGATGACACCTGGCTCTGCTCTTCACAGGACACTACCCTGGAGAGGTGCCACTAGTGTGAACACTGTAGTTGTGCTTACACATGGACTTGACAGACTGCATAGTACCCCACTATGCACCTGTGCTGCTATTACATGACCTTTGTGCATGGTTACTTGGTAGCCCTTCCATTTAGATTAGCTATCATGCTATTACTATGTCCCATACCTACAGGCCATATGTATCCTGTTATTGTACATACCAATAGATGATACCTGTGGTATGCATGATATGCCTGTTATGCTGTGTAGAATATCTGTCATATCTACCTATAATACTATACATTACACATATTTCACATAGTATCCCATAATGCAAAGCATACTTGCTCAGCTGGACCACCTTACATATGTCATTAACATTATTTACCCATACACATGCATGCTGTGACAGTATATCAACATATACTATCCCCTGCTATGGCACGTCCTTGTTGGACATACCCTACCACTGACGGCGGGTTGTATGGCATTGTTCTGTTTAATGGCCTCATGTAGCATCCCTTCTGGTGTCTGTGCTGTGTACCTTGTGTCCCACTGCTGGATGCACAGATTCTACAAGTGTTAGTATGCTCAGCAAGACATCACTACATCAATACCTTTCCCCACTTTATGCATTGCGGACACGTTTAATTAATGCAAACCAGGCTATACATACAGTAAAACTAATTAATACGGATCATGCTATACATAACCTTACATATCGGGCGTTCTACATACCTTGTTGTCGTTATGGCGTTTCGTTTCTATCTCTCTCACAGTGTTTCAACTGTTTTTCGGTATGAGCATACGGTTTGAATGTCTGGCAAGTCATCCTTATATACATCGATACCTGAAACATGTGGATTCTTCCCGCCAATTGGTGTTCCTGAGTGACTAATTACTTGCATATCAGCTGTGCAGCTACTCCATTCACCAATTATGCGGCGACAGTGGGGTATAATTGGATTCTCCACTTGGGCGTTGCCTATTTGCCCTACCTTCGGGGAGACGGTCTGTATTGTGTTTTGTTATGAGTAACTGCAACTGCTATACATGGGGACAAGTATAGTTTGGATTCATGTCCCCCATGGATTGTGTGTGACAGGTAGAGTATTTGGTTCAACATGTGGGTGTACCTGTCATCCCAACGTCTGTTAACGGAGTATTGCAATCAATACCTGTAACATGGCTGTTTGTTCCATTATACAACGCCTGCAATTTTGCATGTCGCCTTTAATTGTGTCTCTCACACGGTATGTTGAGGGTTCTGCAGATGTAATTGACTGACTGGATGTTTGTGCTGCTATTACAGTTTGTATTGCTTTAGTTTCTAGTGTGGGGGATGTCAGTGGTTGTACGTAACATATACGGTTTGTGGGCCTTGCATTTCTACATAATCCATATATATGTGTGTGTGGGCTCCGTCCCTGATTAGAGAGCTAACAGTTAGTAGACTTATGTTACGGGATTGTACGTTGGGCCGTTGTTAATTGGTTTCTATATCGTCTGCAGGTGACCCTGCTATTTGTATACCTCCGTAATTGCAGCGATATATCAGGGGATATGTGTAAAGCTATCCCTTGTATTTCTGTCCCAGATATTTGCAGTCATTGTGGTTGTGTTGTTAAAAGAGCCTGTTTGCCATGGGTTGCCACCTTATCATATGGTCATTGTTGGACACTTGCGGGACACAAAGCAGTGTTTACAGGCCAACACGTAGCCACGGTCAGTACACAGGTAGCACATACTTTTATCCCCACTACACACCTATTGTTGTGACTTTGGATACTTATCATATTGCATGTAACATTTAAGTTTCTTACATACAGGCATAACTACTACATACAAAAACAAAATGAAGAATAAACCACACTGAGAAACTGAATAAGGTAAGCGCTTTCATTTACTATTTCAGCAAACTTCTTCAGACAATTAACAAATGAATAAAATATTCATTAAATACATAATCAATACGATGACATCATGGAACAAATACAAAAGACAAGCCCACATTTAAAAGGGCTCACACTAAATATTATAAACTTTAAAAATAGTCATAAATAACACTATTAAGGTATTAAACATAATTTACTACATCTAAATATTATGCATATTTAAAAATAAAAATATAAATATATAAATATATAAATAAATATACATAATACACAATTCATCTCAACAAGGCTCTCAGTTTTAAAATACTCTTGAATGAAATAGCTTCATTTAGACCTGGCTTTGAAGCTGCATTCAACTTAATTTGCCAAATTAATTCCTTCTCATCTAATTTTAGGTCACTTGAACCACCCCTTTCATTTTCAATAATTTTATCCAACACTACAAAATTAAATTCATGTGAGGAGTTAGAGTTAATGTGTCTCGCAAGGGCATTATTCAAATTTAATTTATTTATTGCATAAATATGCTCATAAATTCTATTTTTTAAATGCCTTTCAGTGCGACCTACATAAAATGCTGGGCAGCAGGTACATATTCCTAAATAAACAACACCCATTGTGTTGCAGTTAAATTTGCCCTTAATGGAAAAAGACATATTTCCTACACTAACCTGCTTGGTTACTTTTATATATTTGCACCACCTACATGTCCCACATTTAAACATACCACAATGGGGACCATAAGTTTTAGGTGGTCCACTCTCCAATAGCATTTTCAAATTTCTATCTCTCCTAAATACAAAATGAGGAAAGTTACTTATACTGTTCTTTACAGAACTATCCTCAGCCAAAAAGTACCAATTTTTATTCACAATAGATCTTACCAAGTAAGCATCCATAGAAAAAGTAGTGATAAAACTAATTTTGAAGTCATCATTATTACAAGGATTACAAATTTGTTCACTACAACTGAGCTCACAGGTGTTGACACTGGAAGTATAACAATCATTCTCATCCATTAAACTTACATTAATACTTTCTTTAAAGGCTAATAAAGGTTGAAAAACACCTAAAGAACGTTTGTTCTGAACTTCCTTAATTAAAGCATCAGTTAAAGACTCAGGATAACCTCTCTTAAAAAACATTTCCTTTAAACAAACACATTCCTTCACAAAATCATCCTCTAAAGTAATCATTCTTGCTGCCCGAACCTGTTATTCTAAAAACACTGTTTTGTTTATCCAGAATATGTTACTGCTATACATAAATCACTACTATATACATACAATGCCATCATTTTATTTTGTGGGTATAGTTCTTATAGGAAAAATGAGTAGACAGTGAAAGTAAAATATCAAAAAATACACCATCATCTTTTTTTTTTTTTTAATTACTTACAACTTTAACATAAGGGTTATAAATGGAAATTAACTATAAAACAAGGATGCATTGAAACTCAGCATATACTTTAAGTAAAGCTCATAGACATTGACTGTGATTCGTAAACACTACTGCAAAGTGGAGCAATGCTGGTAGTAAGTATATCTCATAAAGAGGCAAGACCACTTATGGGAGATTTGAGACCAATCTGTTATCTTACAGCAGAAAGTATCTCTGAAAGAAAAAAAAATTACTAATGGCATATCTCAATATAGGAAATTGTCTGAGAAAGTTCTTGAACTTTGGTATTCTCTTGAACATCTTCCATTGCCTCTGTAGAAGAACTACTTGTTCTCACCTATGTTTGATTATTTCATTATTAATATTTTACTAATTAGTTGTCATGTTGAACCTCACATAACTATAGTGCTTGCCCACAGATCTGTTGATTAATCAGTCTTTTGGATTGTTCATATCTATTGCAAAATCAAATATTATACAAATACAGTATCAAGTTGAAAACATTCTGTTCTTCGTGCTCTTTATTGGCTTAGCATCAGCATGACACAGAACTGTAATTTAACGTACAAGGGTTATGAATAATACCTGACTTCTTTCCTGTCATTCACCAGCAGCACTGCCAAGGAGTCTGTGTTATAACAGCAGACTGCAGTGGCATATTCTTGCACAAGCATATATCGTTAAGTAATAATGCAGTTACGTACTGTACATCTATTTCAGGGACATTTACACATAGTAAAAAACATCCATAGCTTTGATAGATTCTCTCATGTTTAAAAAACTGTTGGAATGATGTATGTGTGTAACAGGCCAGTATAAATAGCAAAAATAGGCTCACAAGTAAATCTTATTGTTTGGGAGCCGTAAACTTTGTATTAAACTCAACTAAAAGCAATGGCCAGTTAAAAATAGTAGGAAAAATAGTAAGAACAGATTCAATCTTGAAAAACAAAGACAAATGGAACAGTCTGTTCCAAAATAACTGCGTGATTAATTCAAGAAAATTGTGTTATTTCAACTGTTAATAATTGCTGTCCTGCAGAGGATCAGTATCTTTCTCTTTCAAAAGTGCAGAAAAGTGTATGTCACTGTTTGTTATGTGCCAGGCAGGAAGAGCTAATAAAATACATTAACTATTAGGGAGTACAAGAAACAGAAGAATGTTGACTTTTACTTTGGACCATGCCTCCTACCATGTGATGTCCCCACATCCTCCAGAGATCATCACAGTCGACTCACATGTCACCACCCTCTTCCTTGAATGGTAAAACCATCCCTAGTTTCTGCTTTGTCAGTTGCTCAAGCTGCTAATCGAACCTGGGTCACCTGGGCGTAGTAAGGGTTTACTGAACATTCAGAACTTAGACTGTTTTTTATTACACAGTTCTTTGCAACTATGAGTTTGCAGTGCCTAGTCTAAAATCTAGCATCATGGTTAATTTTAGCAGGTGAGAATAGATTTGTGGAATATCATCAGAGGACTGTTTTTTTTCTTTGTTTGTTACTCAACAAATGACTAAAGTAAACAATAAGAAATGGTCACTTTTAGTGAGTTTACTGTGCAGATTTACAGTTACTGATTTCCAGTAATAAGCAAAGCAGTTAACTGTATAGTAATTTAGGTTGATAATTTTGCAGAATTATTTGATCTGATTTAGTTGGTGTTTGATTAATCTGATCTGATTTATAATTAGTGTATGACAATGTTTCAAATGTTCCTCTTGTTTACTTTGTCAGTGCCTTTACCGTTTGATTTCGTGGATCCATCTTGCTCCTTTTTATTGAGATATATTTTTCAACCCTGGAATGAACACCACTGTTCATTCTTGTTTAAGATGCAGCCTGTCCAGGCATGTAGTTCTTCTCTCTGCCAGGTTTCCTCTCCGATGTTCTACCAGTCCTAAATCCATCTTCCTTGCTCACATCCACAGCAACTGTATTCTATAATCCTCTACAATCTCCAGGTCATAGCTGCTGGTAAAGGTAATACTTCTGAGAAAACTACTTCCAACCCCCCATTGACATCTCTCTGACAATTCCTTAGTCCCGTTTGCTACCACTTCAGCTTTTCCTGTAGCAGGTAATCAATGGCTGAAGTATGTGTTACTCATCTAACTTGGCATTTGTCTTGGCTACCACTTCCAAATATTTTTCTATGAATAAACTCTAAGACTGAATTCACTGAAAGGCAGCAATACCTTCCTCTCTTGCCAAGACTCTTAATTTTTTGTGACTGATCTCAAATCACCAAAACCCTCTTCTCTGTCAAAAGTTTATAGGTGGTTATTAGGATATCTGCCAAAGATCCATTTTAAGCCTAACCAAACTTACCCCAGATTTACCAAAATATTACCGATGTGTCAATAACCTCAAGGAATTTTACAGGTGCAACAGCGGCTTGCACACATCAAGTATTCACGGGATGCCCCCCAGCATTAGCTCAAGCTACATTTGAATAGGGTTAGGGATGAGCTCTGTTTCAAATGGATGAGGTCTGTTCCAGAGAAGGGGCAATCTCTGAGGCACATACCTATCCCTCCAACATGTCCTGTTTATGTCACAGTTGAGGTTTAGGTCCTTAGAACAGGTATTACTGATGCTGTTTGTTTTACAGATGTACAATAAATTCATCAGTGTGGAATCAGAGGATGGCTAGTAGGCTAGGCATAGATTTATTTATTTATTTATTTATTTATTTATTTATCTTTGTTTACAAGGAAAGTCTGACTGGCCCAGGAATAAAGATCCACATTTAACGCCAGTTTTGACTTATACATAAAATATAGTTACATGATATGAGAAGGAATACAAAATACAGGTAAGTGTACATACCTGAGAGAAGAAGCTTTACAATATGCAGCTTGAATAAGTATATACAATGTTGGGCATTCATTAGAAATAGACACAAGGTTGTATATGGTAAGAAGAAATATAATATTGCAAAAGATACTGCAATATTACCTGCAATTTCTAGCAATTAAAATCATGAAAATAGCAGGGAGCTTAACTATGTAAGTATTAGAAAGGGGGAAGGTGGTTGATGATGAAATGTAGTGTAATATGACAGTAGTAGAGGAACTATAAAAATACTGTTACATTTAAGACTGAGAAGTGAAGTAATTAAGAAAGTGAGAAAGCTTGGGGATACATGGGCTGCTATATGGCATATTAGTCTTGGATAGGTGAGAGAGAATGATGAAACCGTGGCAGAGGGAGGGTGGTGAGATAGTGGATAATCTAATTAGAGAGAAGAAGAGGAAAGAGATTGAGTATTGTCACTTTGATCGCTATCCAGATGTTTGTAGATCACGTACAGGGCTAGAGTTTTGAGATAGTCCACACAGGACTTGTTTAACTCCTGTGTTATTTTTCTGAGAAACCTCTGTGGTCTCTCAAGCTATTTCAAGTGCCTGGTCAGGTACATGCTGAAGCATTCATTATACTCTGTGATTGGTCTGAGGAGAGCAGAGTACAGTGGAACAATGATCTCCTTTGACCTGGATACCATGATGTTACTTATAAGCTGTGCAATGTAGAATAATTTTCTCACTACAGGAGTCACATGGTAGTTAAAGGTCAGGTTGCTGTCAGCATGCATTCCCAGATGCCTGATTCCTGGGTCTTCTGTTATGGGTGCTTTATCAATGTGTTCACTTCCAGAGGTGTATGCCTTTCTAAAGGGTACTGTTAGGCATTTTTTTCACATTGAGCTTTAGTCCGTAACACTGGCACCAGTTGTTTGTCTGTATCCGTCTCTCTTGAAGGGTATCTGTGTCTTTAGGAGACTCACTGACCACTCCTAATTTGTAATTGTCTGCAAACTTAGTCAGCAAGAGATACTTGATGTTTACTTGACTTCAGAGAAGTAGATCCCAAAAAAGGAGAGACTTGAGCACTGATCTCTTTGTGACTCTGCTATTGACTGGCCTCTTTCTGAGGGGGATTCCCATATTCTAATTTCTTGTGTCCTATCTATGAGCCAGCTGGCTATCCTTTAGATGACGTGGGTTAATGCATAACTTTCAAGTTTATCTACAATAGCCAAGTGGCAGATTGTGCTGAATGCCTTGGCATTGCTGAGTGAGGCAGTGTACACTGTCTTGCCTTCATCCAGTGCTTCAGTAACATTTTCAAAGAAGTCCACCAGGTTAAATAAGCATGACCTGCATTTGACAAAACCAGATTAGTAGGTTCCAGTGATAGTAGATTTCTATGTCATTGTTTATCAGATCCATGGAAATTCTTTCCGTGGCCTTGCATATGAGACTAGATAGACGGATGGATCTGTAGTTCCCCAGGTCCATGGACAGCCCCACTTTATGTAGAAAGTTAACAAATGCAGTCCTGCTTTTGATTACCTAGAAGCATGGCTATGTTTAAATAGAAATTCTAGTTGGCCTGACAGGTCATGCTTCATGTTATTCAGTAGGCATTCGGGGATATTATCAGGTCCCATCACAGCAGTGTTCTTGTCCTTGTAAAGCACAGTGAGGAACTGCTCCCTGGTGGTAGTTGGTGAAGACATGGTGAGGAGTGTTTCCTGAGTGGGGGATGACTGGCAGTGATGGGGGATAAAACTGGAGCTAAATTTATCTGCCAGTAGATTTGCTGTATCCTCTGGCTTTGTATAGGTGGTTCTATTTACCATTAGTTCAGCATATTGTTGGGTGTTGCCTTTGAGGTTGCAGATATAACTGAAGAAAGTCTTATGGTTATCCTTAGCTTGAGAGGCTCTTTTTATCTCAAATTTGGCTTTGGTGGCTCATATTGATGAGTTTTTTTTTTACCTTGCTGGCAATGCCCATCCTGCTTATGGGTATGATTCTTTTCTTTTGTTATACAACCTATTAATACATATTGTGCCCCGATATGGAGCTCATCTCATTTATTTCTTGCACTTTTGCTCATCTCTCTGCATAGTGTTTCCTCCTTTATTTGCACCACCCTGAGCCTTTTTCACTGTATGTTGCTGTTACCTCCTCTCTGTTCTACATCTGATCCCTTTTCTGTGCTTCCATACTGTTGCTATAAGTCTTCTGCATGGTATTGTCTCTTTAGTTCTCATGCCCTCAAATCTGACAGACTGTCCTTTCTTCTTTCTTTGTGCTGCTGGGCCCTACAACTAGGTAAATCTCTTCTTCTTCACTTGTCATTGCTTTCTGCACTGTCCTATATTAGCTTCCTCCTCCTTCCTTTGTGGCCACATCTCCACTTTCTCTTTCTACCCTACATATTTGGCTGTACTCCTTTAATGTTTGCAATCCAATCTCTGCCTTTCTACCCCTAGCTTTTTCCACTCCACCCTCTTCTGTAAACCTCATGTTGCATATTTAAAGAAACCAGTCACTACTGTGTGAGAGTGTGTGTGTGTGTGTGTGTGTGTGTGTGTGTGTGTGTGTGTGTGTGTGTGTGTGTGTGTGTGTGTGTGTGTGTGTGTGTGTGTGTGTGTGTGTGTGTGTGTGTGTGTGTGTGTGTGTGTGTGTGTGTGTGTGTGCGTGTGTGTGTGTGTGTCTGTGTGCATGTATGCACTACCTCTTGTATGAAGTGACTCATTCACTGAATATTTAAGGAGGCTTGTAATTTTGTCTCCCTGACAGTTTCATCAACAGTTGATATCTATAGGTAGTTTTGCATAAAAGTGTAACTTGGCACTGTTATGGGTTTTGGAGAGTGGAGTTCACTAGTTTTTGAATATGGGGGATTTTTATGTGTTTTTGGAGTGATTGGTAACAGTCGTGTGGTGTGATTCCCTATGTGTGATCACAGAACAGAGGTGATAAGGGTGATTTTCCCTTACCTACACTGTTGCGCAGTCTTATATGTAGTACAAATTTGCAGTAGTGGATGCACAGGGCCTTGATTCCCTTCAAAAAACACTTTTTTCCATAATTTTTTATGTCTCAGAGGTCAGTGTATTTTTTGATCTATTAGCTGCTGATGAATTACATGTGCAATATCTTAGAAGACAGATATTTTTTATTCTTCCTTTAGGTTTATTTCTGGCCTGCTAAGCAAGTTCAGACAAGTGAATTATAGGGATAATTCAAAGTAAATGACTGACAATTATCACTTCATTTACTTTAAAATGCCTTATACTGAGGCAAAAATGGCGAAAGGTGAACCAGAACTTTCCTCTTTCTAAACAGGCAAATTGAGAAGTCTTTCAGAAGTAAACAATAGAAGAATCATGCCTAATTTTGTTTCAGATATAAGATTCCAAACAGAAGACAGGAAGAATAAGGACTGCTTTAATCTAACCCCAGATGTTAAAAATGTAAGACACAGAAAGGTATAAATAACATGCCTTAACTTTCCAAATACTGCACACAATTTATAAATAGGAAAATAAATATGCAAAGTCTATTCACGAAAATCGCTGTACAATGACCTTTCATGTAAGTCACCAAAATCTGAACTGCAAACAAGCAGCTACAAGGAGGTGTAAACCAACAAAATTAAAAAAACAACCTGTATTTTATATGTGCTTATATAATAATTAAATAAAAAATGAAAACAGTCATTAAAATGTGGGATGTATTATATTTCAAATGTTGTAAACTCATCTGTTACAGGCACAACCTGCAGACGACGGGTTTAGTTCGCTTTTAAAATTAGCATTTCCTTAAGATGTCAATGTATGAATTTCACAAGAATGCTTGCAAGCAGCTGTAAAGCAAGCCAATAAATCTAACTTTAAAACTACTAACAGATTATTTGTAAATTGTTTGATTAAAAATGTAAACTTGGCTAAACAGGAAAAAAAAAGCAAACAACAAATATTTCATGTGAATCTGATGTCATAGGTCATGTCAAACCAAAGTTCTCTTGTCTTCTCTTTCCTGTGCTTTCCTGCCTCCTCTCTTCATCTCACGGTCTCTCTTTCTCCCTCTTTCTCCCCCTTGCTGTTTCAGGTTTTCATGATAATATCCGTAGAGTTCTCAGAAACCAATGAAACCATTGAAACTTTGCCCTTTGCACAGAAAAAAAGCTGATTTTCCAGGAATAGAAGTTTCAAAAGAATTAATGAAGATAAAGGAACAAGAGAAAACCAAGTAGCAGTCCTCACAATATACCCCTGAGCACTTCTACAGAGTGAGGAAAGGAGTCTTTTATTTTAACCTTAAAATAATATTTTGGATGATTGTTTTAAAACCACAGAAAGTGAAACAGGGTTCAGCACATAATGCTGAAGTTCCAGGAGTAGCCCATGGTGGTCAACAGGCTCCATAGAGAGGGCATCAATTCCTCTGCCCATGTCAGTATTTAGTAGGATATCAGTTAATCAGTGAGAATTAAAGTGCGGCTCCATTTCTAAAACAATGCTGAGCGGTACTATGACAGAACTGTTGCAGCAGTTAAATAACTGTGATGATAAAGTCCCTTCTAGGACCTTCGTAATTGCAGTAACAGAAAACTTAGGCAGCTTTCACAGTGAGATAATTATGGCAGTTTTCCAAAGATTAGAAAGCACTATAATTTAAGGACAGATTAAAGATATGTTGAAAGAGAGAAACAAACATGCTGTGTAGTTTTGAAAACATTAGCATTAAGCCATAAGCTTTTTTCAGACAGTGGTTTATGTACTGCAGTATGGCAAAACAGAAAGAAAAGAGTTGTCTCTTAGGTACAAATGGAATGGCGGTGGAATAACTGAAGTAATATTTCTGTGGTGCTGTCACATGCCTCATCTTTATGTGGTGGGCATGCAGATTTGTAATGCATCTGGGGGGTACATTTTGTTATTGTCCTCTTGTGTCTCATTGCTTTGTAGTTTGGCAGGATCCCATGAGGTTGTTAAGTTCATTCCAAAACCCCAATAGATTGCCAAGGAGCCTTTGTATCTTATCATTTAGATGTGGCTTTGGGCATTTTAATGATTTGTCTGTATCTATTCTCAGTATTGCAGACATTAGTATATTACAGTGGGTATTTACCTTGGTTCTATATTGAGGTACAGAATCATACTATGCCCTGACCAACCTACCATGGAACTATCACTCAGTAGATCACTATGGGACTGTTATTCAATAGAATGACTGAACAAATCTTTTTGCAGTACAGCTGTATTTTATTAAATTCATATATGGGGGTACAGCCCCCTGCACCACCTGATCCCTAAATATATTACCTCAGATGTCTCACCAGCTCAGAACAAAGGAAAATACTGTTATTCTATTTTCTTCAAGCTGACACAGCATCAAGGGTAGTATGTTTACAAGTTATGGGTTTTGGGGCAGGGGCTCGCTGATTTGTAGGCTATGCATCTGGCATTAATATCTCACAGTAAATGTTATAGTTTATACCTCCTAGGTAACATTTTGGATAATCAATGTAAAGGCTTAAAATGTAAAGACTATATTTCATGGGCTACACAGAATGATGAAGGAATTTACCAGCCCCTTTTTTTTAATTTCTCTGAGACTTTTGGGTTTCTAATACCATGATGGGAATGGACCACATTCCTAAGTCAAAGTATGATTAAAATGCATGAAATTAGTATTGTTTCAATCTTTGATGTCATTTAAAAGTGCTCTTCACAGTACCCACAATGTGCCTAGAACTGACTCCTTCTGCGATTCATGCGGAGCTACATGTATTGGTAACATACCTAAATGCGACTGTAAATTCTTTTCTGTAAGACCCATTGCTCCTACTACTATTGGAACTGTCTGGATATCCTTCTCCTATCTTGCCCTCATTTCTGCCTGCAAATCCTAGTACTGTTGGCAATGGGTGATCCCATGTGATATAAACTTCATAATTTTCTATAATGCTTTATGGTTCATGTTTCCAATGCTTCTCAGCTACTTCAGTATTCTAATGTTTGCAGAATCTCCAGTGCAACAGTCTTGCACGTTATTATGACTTTCAGTATACATTCCCTTCTGCCATTAGTATATCACAGCCAGCAACAAGGTGTGTGACTGCTTCCAATTCTGCTTTATAAAACGTATATTTGTCGGTTTCTCCCACATGTTCAATGGACTTTGTAAACCAACATGTATGTACTCCACTTTCTTGGGCCATCAATATTAACCTTTCACCTTTTGGTTTAAATTGACCTCTTCTTAACCATTCTTGCATTCAGTCCTGATCAACATGAGGTTGTTCCAAGAGTTTTTTATACTTGCAACTATATTTATGCATTTTCCACATTTCATGCCTTCTCACCTAATCCTTCACCTTATATTCTTTGTTTTGTTTTTGGCACATTCAGTTGCTGCCTGCTTTTTATCTACTTCTGGTTTGATTTCCATTCCACCTTAACACCAATATGCTTCTGCTAAACTAATCAGTGTAGTCATTTTAGACTTATTCTCTTCATGTTTTAAAACTTTCTCTATGTTTGGATCTTTCTCTAGGTTGGATCTGTGAGGTCAGCAAATATGTATGCAGTCTTATGATTGTAGATGTATACATGTAATCAATTTTAATGATTCCCATACCTCCTTCAGATTAGGGAATACATAATCTTGTTATACACTGCTTGTTATAAATCATTTCATAGGCATGAAGCATTCTTCTTGTTTTCCTGCCCAAATAATCCAATACCTTTTGAGGCCAGTCAGTCACCCCAAAACTGTAAATTAGAACAGGCAGAACAAGCTAGTTTATAGCTTGGACTTTGTTCCCAGATGTCAGAGCTGTTTCAGTAGCAATTTTAGTTTTCTCAGATATTCCTTACTGAAGTTTTATTTACATCTGTTCATGTTTTATTGTTGATCCTTCATCAATTCCCAACTATTTATGCACTTCCTCTTGCTCAAGTTCTTTTATATCATATTCCTGTCCCAGAATGATAGTTTCTTGGTGTTGCAGCTTTCCTGCTTTAAAGGTTGCTTTTGCACATTTATCAAGATCACATGACATCTGATAACGTTTTGACCACTTGCAGTTGTGTGTTCCATTCTTCATCTGATGAACTATACAGTTTTAAATCATCCACAAAAAGAAGATGAGAAATCTTTACACTTTGTTTTTTTCTGGGAGTCAAATTGTAGCCATAACTTAATCTATTAGGTAGACAGCTAAGTGGGTTAAGGGCAAGACAAAAGAGAAGTGGTCATGAAGAGTCGCCCTGGAATACCCCCCTTTGAATTTTTATCCCTGGGATAATAATTTGTCCTTTATCATAGCTTAAGCTGCAAAGTGGTTTGCCACTGTTTCCTGGTCACTGTAATGTAATTGATCAGTGTAGGGTGCATCCTATACATTTGTAAGCGCTCTTTTATCCATTAATGTAGCATGCTGTCAGATGCTTTTTTTCAGTCTGTCTATGTCATACTTAGAATCTTCCCCTTTTTACAATTCTCCATTATGACTTTATTTAACAATAAATGATACTCTGTTCCATATGACTTTCTTTTGTTACCCTTTTAGTCTATTGGCATGATTACATTTTCTTATAAATGACTATACACCCTGTCAGCATCAATTCCAGTGTACAGTTTATACATCATTGAAAGGCAAGTTATTGGTCTATAGTTTTTAGGATATCTTGCAGGTTCACTCTTAAAAAGGAGTATTATTTTTTTCCTGTTGTTAACCAGGCTGGTGTCTGTTCGGGGTGCACATGTAAATAGTTCTTAATCTTGGCGAAATCTTCATGTAAAGATGGTAATACTTTTAGCCAGACGTTAGTTACTGCATCTGGGCCTGGGGTTTTCTAATTAGGAGCTTTTCTTAATTTTCTTTCAATTTCTTCGGCCATTACTTCATCCCATTTCATATCCTGTACATTTAAACTTATTCTTTCAATTGTTCAATTCATTCAGCATCTTTGTTATGTTCCACAGGATCTTGAGATATTGATCCAGAATGTGTCTAGTTCTCCTTTTTTTTTGGTGGTGTCTCTATTCCTTTTACCTGATTTCCCAGTTCTCTATAAAACTTTGCTTATTTTGTATTTTCCTTTACATGTATTTGCATATCTACTAAGTTTTTCTGCCAGTGTTAGTTATAGTTTATTATTTCAATAGTGTACGATAGATCCTGGTTTGTTCTGATACTGTACATTGCTTTTATCATAGGTTCATAGGTTCATAGGTTGATACTAGGCTATCTGCCCTAGGGCATTTATAAGCCTAGCCAGAGTGTGTTTGGCTTTCACCACCCTTTTAGATTAGTTGACTGTGCCTCTGTATAGTAGGTCACAGAAGGTAGCCCTTTTAAGGTTAGTTTACTGTACCTCTGTCAAGCAGGGACACAGAAGAGATCCCAGGGGTAAACTTATGATCTCCCATCCACTCGTCAAGATTTCTCTTGAAGAGAGTCAGTGAAGGGCTCTGCCTAACATGGACTGGGATTTTGTTCCAGAGTGAGGGGAGCCTCTGGGATATGAATCTGTCCCTCCATCATGTCCTATTTATTTCTGTGCTGAGGTTCAAGTCCCTGGAGCATGTAGCTCTAAGGGATTTGGATTTCCTGAGGTGAAGCATGTCCATTAATTCTGGGTTGGACATGGCTTTATACGTCAGACACAGATTGCCTCTGAGTAGGCGGTACACAACTGAGTAGAGCTGGAGTTTCTTTAGCCGAACTGCATAGGGCATCTGTTTGAGCCTCTTGATCCTCTTGGTGAGATACTTTTGGGGTCTTTCCAGTTGTTGCAGGTGTCGGGTAAGGTACATCCCAAACAGGGCATTGTGTTCAATTATGGGCCTGATAAGTGATGAGTAGAGGGACACAATGACCTCTCTTGATCTAGATGTGAACCCTTTCGTGATAAGGTGGGCTATATAGAAGGTCTTTCTAACCACTTTGGCAACGTGATTGTCAAAGGAGAGATTGCTATCTACTTGGGTCCCCAAGTCCCTAATTATTTCTTCCGTACTTAATGGATTACCACCTATGTGGTAATTTGTGGGCACTTTGTTTTTCCCAAAGGAGATGACTATGCACTTTTTGGCATTTAGCTTTAGGCCATGGCTCTGGCACCAGTTATCTGTCTCTGTGAGACCCTTTTGGAGGATGCTTGTGTCAGCCGGAGAGTTGATTACGGCACCCAGTTTGCAGTCATCTGTGAACCTGGTCAGCCGTAGTCCACCCATGTTAGCCTGTACCTCGGGGAAATATATACCGAACAAGAGAGGTCCCAGGACTGAGCCTTGTGGGACACCACTTGTAACTGGTTTAGAGTCTGACATGGCACCTGCTATTCTGACCATGTGGGTTCTATCCCTGAGCCAGTTTGCAACCCATCTTGTGACATAGGGGTTGATATTTAAGCTGGTGAGCTTATTTATAATGCCCGAGTGGGGTATTGTGTCGAAGGCTTTTGCGAGGTCCAGGTAGGCTGTGTGGACTACCTTCCCTTCATCTATGGCTTTGGTAACTGTTTCAAAGAAGTCAACCAGGTTCAAGAGGCAAGATCTGCCCTTAACAAAGCTGAATTGGGTAGGATCCAGTGTCTGGAGGTTCCCAATGTCTTTGTTTATGATTTCCATGATGATACGCTCCATAACTTTGCAGACCAGGCTAGTCAGGCTTATAGGGTGATAGTTTCCGGGGTCTGTTGTGGCACCACCTTTGTGGAGTGGGACCACTGTTGCTGTACGCCATTCCTTGGGTACATATCCTGTAGTAAGGCTGAGATTGAACAGTGACTTTATATGAGGGTTTAGTTCTTCTTGGAGCTCATGTAAGACGCAGCCCGGGACACTGTCTGGTCCCATTGATGCTGTGTTTTTTGCTTTGGAGAGGGCAGCTCTCACCTGTGCATCTGTGATCTCAGGAAGGCTACACTCTGTTGGGATAGACATTTGCTCTTTTGAGGGGGAAGGGGGGAGAAGTTTGCACTGAACCTTTCTGCCAGGATGTTGGCAATGTCTGTGGGTTCAGTGTATTTTTTGTCATTTTACACTAACTCAGAGCATATCTGGGAGTTGCCTCCCAGGTTTCTGACATAACTAAAGAAGGCCTTGTGATTATCTTTAGTGTCTTGTGCAATTTTTCTTTCAAAGCTGGCCTTAGATGATTTTATGAGGGATCGTAGTTTCTTGCTAGTACTGATCAGTGACGCCTTCCCTTTTTGGGATTTTGCTCTGTCATGTAGTAGCTTTCTCCTTCTGTTGTATAGCTTATTTATGGCCGGGGTCCACCAGACAGGTCTCCTGCCTTTGGAGGAGTGAGTCTTGGTTTTATTTGGGATAGCATGCTCCATGCATTCCTGTAGGTGTCCATAGAATGCTTTTGTAAAGGATTCTGCATTTTGGGGCGTATTTTCCACTGGCCCGGGGGCTTTGAAGGATTCCACCTCAGTTTTGAGAAGTGTGAAGTTTGCTTTTGAGAAGTTCTTCACCGTGGTTTCCTTGGCTAGGGGTGGGGACAGAATATGGATGTCCAGTGAAATTTGTTTATCGTCTGATCTTACCAATGAGGGGTATACCTCTGGTGTGAAACATAGAGACCCCATGTTGGTGATGACCAGATCCAATATGTTTTTCCCTCTTGTGGGAGTGGTGACCAGTTGTTCCATAGCATTTGAGTTTATAAATTCTAGGAACCATTGGGCGAGGGTGTTTGGGCTTGAGTAGTTTTCCCAATCAATGTTTGGGTAGTTGAAGTCACCCAATATAACAGTGTTTGGAGAGACCTTCATATTCTCCAGTGTTCTCAGGAAAGCTGAGTGAGGTTCCTGTGTTTGGGAGGGTGGTCTGTAGCAGGCTACAAACTGAAAGGCAGTTTTGCCCACATTTAGTTGCACATGGATGGTCTCCGATGCTTCGTGCAGTGCCACTAACCTGGAGGTGTGGGTATCTTTGATAAATATGGATACTCCCCCTCCTTTTGTGGTTCGGTCTGAGTTTTGGGGCCAGAAAGCATGGTATGAAGTATAACCTGTTAGTGCTGGGGTGCTCTTAGGAGCCTTGAACCAGGTTTCTGTTACTGCACAGATATCAGTATTCTCCATACTGAGGAGAGTCTCGAGTGTGTGCATCTTGAGGTTTAGACTTCTGGCATTGAGCAGCATTACCCTTAGTTTTTTTTTTCTTTGTGTTGTCTATGGGGGTGGGTTTGTCTTTTGAGCCTTGCCTAAAAAAGGCACTATGGGGGAGGCAAGAGCCTTTGCCAGTATTTGAAAACCCAGGGGAGATTGGTGCAAGCCGTCCCTAGCGAAGCAACGTGGCTTGTCGAGCATGTCATCCCAGGCTGACAGACACTGGATCCCCTTTGAATGACACCAATACTTTAGCCAATTGTTAAAATTGATCATTTTGTCTATCTTTCTGAATATTTTATTGATCTGTTCCCTCTTTTATACTCTTCTAACATTGACACTTCTTGTCTTAATTGCTTTATAGTTTTCTCTATTCAATACTTCCATGTCGACATTTGATTTCTCCCCGTCCTTTCCCTTACTGACCTGAGTTTTTGTGGTAAGACTTTGTCTGTTTTTTATTTGGCTGCACAGTAATGTATCCTATTTACCTCTGTTAGATCGCATGGATTTCTTTGAACAGTCCTGATTACTGTGTTCATTTGTTTTATCAAGCTTCTAACTTTTTGGATTTTATTGACTTTCTGTAGTCTATTTTTTCATTGATATTAATATATCTATCCATGTCTTCTAAATCAAGCAATTCTTCTCTTAGATATTTTTTTTTTAAAGTAAGGGCACATTCTTTGTTCTCTATTTCCTGCAGGCATTCTATAGAAAGTTCCAGAAAATCTTACTGCGCCATATTCTCTTCAGCCTCACCCTGTGTCATCTGTTGTTCTTTCATATTGGAACTCACAGGCCTATAACTACACAACATTTACTGCATCAGAGTTGACACAGTTCCCTGTTCCTACCCTTGCTGTGCAACTCCAACTGAACTTTAGTACTGGTTTCCTTCTGAAAGCTCCAAAGCATCATCATATGGCAACTGATCAATTGTTTCCTGCTCTACTGTTTTTTCATTAATTTGGGGATTCATTGTTCTTTACTGCTGTGGTGATATCAGAGTTAGAGTTTCTGCACTAAATCCTTCACTTCACAGGTAATCCAATAACCTCAGTTTCTATTAATTTAACTTCTCCATTACTAATCCTCTTTTCTAGTTTCAAGTTTGTTTTCTTGTTTTTTTTGCATTGTAATTTTTTTTTGTATCTGGATGCCTTTGTCTGAATTTCTCTTCAAATATCTTTGGTGCTACTTTTTTGTATTGATTAGTTTTGCTTTCTTCTTTACATAAATATTGCACCACATTAAATCTGTTTCTCTTTGCCATCTCCATATTTCTTCTTCAGATGTCTCTCACTCCTCCTGTTTCTCCTTACTTAGCGAACTCATTGTTCCATTATGCAGTGACATAACTTGTGTTAAACTTTCTACACTAAATCCTTCAATTCGAAGGTATTCCATAACTTCAACTTCTATTTTTTAACTTCTGTTTTATTAATCTTCTTTTCTACTTTCCCCCTTTGTGATCTTATATTTTGTATTGTGAAATTTTCCAAATCCCAGTGTCTTTGCCTGTATTTATCTTCGAAAATTTTTGGAGCTGCTTTTTTGCATTAATTACTTTGGCTTTCACTTTTGCATAAATATTGTACCATATCAGATATCTCTTTTGTCCCCATGTCCATATTTCTTTTTAATACCTTTCAAAAATGTGTAGATTATGTTCTTCATATTTCTACACTTCCTCAGTCACTTCTTTTTCCAAATGGTCCAAGGTTTCTTGGTCTGTATAATGTTTTGAACAGTATTTTGAAATATATTATTGAATAATAGAACCATTTTTTTATCTCTGACATTCATTTGACACACACATTGAGGTAGAGCATATAATGATTGAAGGCATATAATTCATTTTGATAATGTTTTTATATAATATATATATATATATATATATAATGTGTAATGTTCAATATATATACATTTTATTTTATTTTTTTTATATTTTGTTTCATTTGTTTTTTTTTTTTTTTTTTTTTTTTTGTTTTATGATTGACTGGTTCTCACATACATTATTACTTTTATAGTACTAAGATTCTGTAAGAAGAGTTACTATTCATCATCAATTATCATTATTACATAAACTTTATTTCTCCCTCCTCCCCCCCCCTCCCCCCCCCTCCTCTATTACATAATTAAATTATTTTTTAAATGTGTATGTTGTATTTTGGACTTGTTATGTAGTTCATATTATATATATTTGTTTAGTGATTTTTACTTATACTTGGGATTTACTTTTACTTTTTATGTATTTTTTACTTTTTACTTTTATTGTTTTTTAATTTTTACTTTTTATTGTTTTTGTTTTTATGTTTGTGAATTACTGTGTGGGTGTATAACTAGGAAACTAGGAAGGGAAATGGAAAATGGAAGGAAATTGATCAGGAAATGAGGTCATGGGGATTGTATTAGGGGGCAAAATTTAAATTTAAACAGGCTGGTTACAGGCTGTTGGTTTATTGTGTGAGAAGAAAGAAGAATGAAATGTATGGTGAAAGGAAAAAAAGCAGTTTTTGTATTTTTGTACCATGTTGTTTTTTGTATCTTTTGACTTCTGGCCAGTTTGTCCAGTTGGTTTTAGTTTTACCTTTCTCTCTATTTATATTATTTTGCTTGAGCGTTTGGCAATGGCAATTGTTTGGATAACCTTTGAACAAGAAAGGACTTACTTATTCCAGAGCTGCATAGCGGGATTTACCATTCTTCACTAGTGTGTGTCAACTTACCAGCACCATCCTGAATTGGAGAACTTTGTGGTCTGTATAATGCTTTTCATGAATCTGCTGTTTTAATGAACATAAATTTGAATTTGAAGCTTTTGACAGTTTTTCTTGTGCAAATCTTTTTCTTTTGTTTAATTTCTCTCTTAATCATTCTCATATTTCTTCTGTCTGGAAATTCTGGGTTTCTTGCATAAAAGTAGAAATACATGATTTCTTTCTTATCCTCAATAGTCCATTCTATCATCTTTATGGCTCTTTTTTACCCTGTCAGTTTTTTTTTTTGTAATTTTTGTGGACTGCTACTTCCTTTTACAACAGTGCCTCCTCCGGAGCCTGGCCTAACCTTCCTGCAGGAATTTGTCCATGTTTTGAGGATTCTGCACTGCCATTTTTCCAGTCATGGCACCAGTATACCTACCAGGATTGGGCACTTTTTTATCCTTGGACTTTTGCACCCAGCTGTCTTTATTTTTAACCTACTTCTTTCTGTCCATGATATATGCTATATAAAATACAGGCTACATATCAGGGCTGTCTTGGTGAGATTTTGTAAAAACAGGGTCCAACTCATTGACTACAAGGTCATCCTTAAAATACATTAGTCTATATCCGAATCAGTCAAGAGCTTTACTGGTACTGGATTTGCAAGCATTTTGTGAATATCAGATCACTGCATGTATGTATATATGTATGTATTTATTTATTTTTACATTGCTGAGTACACTATATTGTACTACAGGTGCAGTATTTCTTGTATAACCACAGCTCTGTAAACACAGGAAATGCAGTAGAGTCTGACAATATTTATTATTTTATTTACACTTCAAAGCAAAGTTGTGAAAAACAAGTTGTAGCAAACAGTGAACAATGATTAGCAGGATTTGCTGCTATTCCTGATGAATTGAGATGTTATCCCTGAATGCTTTAACTCCTCTTGATTGCCTTTGTAAGATAAGAAAATCTTTATTAGTTTATAATTTCCCTGTAACAACCTGTTTTTAGCTGCAAAATTCCCTGTTCTTCTTGCTGCATGCAAGCTTGCTAAAATTATACTACCTGGGAGCAGCTACTCTCATATAATATCATATCATATCATATTATATTATATAATATCATATATCATATATCATATCCCATTATGCCATATCATATCATGTCACGTCATATCATATCATGTCATGGCCTATCATGTCATATCATATTGTATCATACCATATAATATCACATATGGGTCAAGTACTAAAACATAGTTCATAAAGTCTGCCATACCAGTACAGTAACATTTAGAGCCAAAGTATTAATTCAGCTTCCTTCTGAAGTTATTAATATTTATATCATGCTTAAAATCTACAGGGACGGTATTCTAGTAGTATGCCACTCTCTGAGAGAAATTGTTTGCTTGCTGTAATGTTGTTACTTGTTGTTGTTGTATCTTTCGGCTTTTCCCAGTTAGGGGTCGCCACAGCGGAACTCCGGTCCGCTAATGATTGGCAGCAGATTTTTACGTACCGAGTTGCCCGCCCTGACGTACAACCTTTAACGAAGGTACGCCCATTCACACATGTCTCCACACAGAAAATGCTTTAGCTGAGAATCGAACAGGACAACGTCTTACTGTGAGGCGACAACGCTGCCGCAGCACCACCACCGCAGTATGCTGTAATGCTGTTACTAAAATGTATTAATGTGTTATAATTCTTACTGAGCACCTCACCTACAGTCTGAAGCATTCAAACAAATACTTCTCTTAGGATTCATAAGAAATAGAAAGCATCTGAGTCCTGCGACCACTTATGCCTTGCCAGTACCACCCTTAGACTGTACCTCTTTTTTCAGGGAGGACTACATCAGTCAATCCAGGGGTGAATTTGTTAAGACCCATCCAATCATCCAGTTTCCATTTGAAGGAAGATAACATATTGCAGTGTTTGATTTGCCAAGGGAGTCTATTGAAGAGGTAAGGAGGGCACTGCCTAATGAACATATGACGACATTGTGTTTTATTTGCTAATGCAAATTTAGATCCCTGGTTATGGTATTTGTGGGACTATTTGATTTGTGGATCTACAAGAGATCCAGGACCACTGGGTCCCTAATGATATGGAAGGCAAGGCACAGATCTCCTGTCAAAAGTCTATAAGAAATGGTCTGAATACAAGTAGGAAGTCCCTTCTTAATTTAACATATTCCACAGAGAAAAGACATAACCTACACAGAATTTGCTCATAACAGAGCCCTGAAAATTCAGTTCTGTGTTTGTTGTAGCATCTTTGGACACCTTCTCAAGTTTATAAACATTTTAAATAAGGATTCCAAATGTGGCTGCAATTTTCCAGTTTGGATTTGACAAAGCTAGAGAATCATTCAGCCAACACTTTAAAAATTCTAGTTTGTAAAAGATACAAAAAATCTGTGAATACAACTCCAAGTTTTAACAATGGGCAAGTGAAGTTCAACCATGTGGTCATGATTCCATAATTTGTTATCAACTAAAATAGACAAATCCTTAAAGATAGTTTAAAGGGGTTCATTTGCTTAGTTACTTGCGATGTTGTCAGCTTTTGATGGATATAAACAAGTGTAGAATAAAATGCCATGGGGTAAAACTACTGCAAAGAATGCATGTCTTCATCTTGACATGTCTTACTTTCTTACCTGCTCACTTAATACTCTCTCTCTCGCTCTCTCAACATGCATTTGCTGAGTCACTTACAACATTTTAGTATGCATGGGGAAAGCAGGTTTACAGAGCTCTTCAGATCTTTCCTTCATCTTGTATGACATTTGAATATTACAGTATTTTGGCATTCAGTTAGTGGCTAAGTACAAAAGAACTACCAAGTAGTGTTACTAGCCTCAGTACCACAACTAGACAAGCAAAAGGCCTCCCCAGCTCTGAAAGGTCCATTATTTCCATGTAATGCCCACCCTGGAAGGGATTATTACATTTAAAGACTTGATCACTTCTACTTGCATTTCATTTGCTACTTTTTGAAACATTACTCTCCGCAGAAAATCTGTCATTTCATTAACCCTTTTAATTCTAACCTGTCTTTCCGCTATTTCTCTTTTAATACTCATACTTGTTTGTGCCCACATCTTCACATATTACATTTTTTCCATAATTTTCACATACCATGCTTTCCTACTTTTATTTACACTCTTATCTTTTTCACTGTGTCTTTAATCACATTATATACCATTTTTCTTTTCCCTCTGCTTTTTGCCACCCAAAATTCATTGTATTTCTCCCACATCATGTTTCCTATTGTATATTGTTCCTCCTTTGCATCCCATACAGTATCCACTATAAGTGAATAGAAGCTAAATGTGTAATGGGATTCCTAAAACTCTATCCCTCCACCTTCTTTTTTAACAATACAGCACTTGTCTTTTGATGGAGTTTAACCTTGAAGCCCAAAAGACCCCCAATTTCCAGTCATCTTTTTCCAGAAAGCTTCAAATTGTGTACACCCCACCTATGTAGTCCAGTTTCCCCAATATATCTATATCTATATCTATATCTATATCTATATCTATGTATATGCATGTATCAAATAAACAATTTTGCAGATGTCATTTGGAATGCTCCCCACATAATTACTACTCATCTTATTTTTTTCTAATACTTTCTTCCATTGTCCATCTAATACCTGTCTTCCCAGACTTAAGCTCCATTATACTTATCTCACACTATGAGAAATATATCCCCCAATTTTTTCATCATCTCCAAATCCTTCATATTTATCTTTTTTTCAATAATAATCCTATTTCACTTAATCTTTTCATACTTATATACACAATTTCCTTAAACCACACACTATTCTTATAACAGAATCATTGCATATGCCATAAATACTGGAAATCTTACCCCATCTCTCATTTTCTATTCTGCGATATCAACCTTCTTCCTGCATCTTAATTTGCTTGAATTCATAACACACTTCCCCCAACAATCTGTTAACAATTATTTTATTCTACATACTACTCTACGCTGAATGCAGTACGTTTTCCACCTCCTCAATCCATACTCTCAAATAATTTTGTATACTATCATGTTCTGTGCTACTGAATGTTTTTCCACATCACAACCAGTTACCTCATGCTCACTGTCTTCTCTGACAATGCAGTCAGCCACTTATTTTGTTCTAATAAACAATCTGTCGCCGTCATATTTGTAATATCCACAAGTGAAACAACATTTGTAGAATCTCCATTCTGGACTTTTTATCTCCTTGCTCAGCAAATCCTCCAACAGATCATTTTTCTCTCCCTCCTCCTTATTCTCTCTCCTCCTGCAGCATCCCTTGAGCTCCATCCACAGGGAGACAGTAGGGGTCCTTTGTTCAAAAAATGTATTTAGAGAAAATGATATTTGCATATTTACAAATGCATTCCCTTTCCTTTACTACTTTACATTATAATTATCCTATTATACCCACGTTTCCATTCTCATTAGACTGCCGCTCCTTTTTCCATATTATTTTACTCAATATTGTTGCCAAAATAGATTTTCCATTAAACATGATTTAATTTATCCTTTCATTCCAAACATTTTTATCTATTCTTTTAACATATTCTTTACTTCTATTCTTATATCCATATCTAATCATATCCATATTCATCTTAGCTACTTATTTTATGTCTCCAAAAAAAGTTTACATAATGTTTACATTTAAAAAAAACATGTTCAACAGTTTCTTCTTCTCCACAATGTAAACATATTCTATCACTTCTCTTTTTATATGAAATGTTTCCTTTCACAGGTAATTTATCTATTTACTAGTCTCCACAGAAAAAAAATCTTGACATTTTATTTTCTTATTATACCATTCATTTCTTTTTTATATAGTTTTATTTTTTTCTGCTAGATTTTCCCATGGTTTAACATAATGATATTATATCATTATATTCTTATAACTTACTTTCTTTCCTTCCTTTTCTATTTCATAATTTTTTATTTTTCACATTAATATTTCTTCTTCAGAACATTTCATCTCTTTTGTAATACATTCTTTCTTCTTGTTTACTAATTTTGCAATACCCCAAAATGTATTATACATACATGTAAACATTTGTACAACTAATGTCTCATTTTTTTCATTTATCCACTTTACCTCCTTTTATAAACAAAGTGAAGCAGTATATCCCACTGGTTAATTAACCCTTAACTTTCCTTCTCTTTATTTAAACAAAAAGCACCTCTTTTTACTGAATTGAATCTAGAATCCCATATAAATTAAAACATATCTGCAATAATTACTTTTCAAATATTGTTGGTAACATAAATACACTGGCTAAATATGCTATTTTCCCATTAATATTTACTATATTAAATATACATTTCCCTAAATGATAACCTATATATTTTCCAGAAAGAACAAATTTCTTTTAATTATTCTATTATTTTCCAACTGAATTCTGCTTACATTCTTATTCCCAAAATGTATGCCTAACACAGAGATTTCATTAACTGCACAATATATTCCCCCACCTTAACCACATCACCTGGTCCTTTACTTTTCTCTTTCTTTAAAGTCATACCTATTGCTTCTAAACACTCATTTAGACAAAATATTACTTCTTTTATACAATTGTTATTCTTAGTCATTACTATAATATCATTCTTATAAGGTAACAAAACTGGAATTCTTAATCCTTCAGGTGTTATGTACCCAGCCTTCATCTTACTATTAATTTCTTTTACAAAAACATTCGTAACTAAAGCAAAAATATGCATCTCATTGGGCATCCCTGTCATATACCCTTCTTCATATATATTTCTTTATGCAACTAACCACTTACTGGAAGTTTTATTTTATTATTAATATATGTGGATACACTAAAACATGTGTTAAGGCAAACCACTCCTTTTTTGTCCTAGAGGATGTACAGATGAATGAGAGGGGTGGCATTTGGGAAACACAAACTGAGTATAAACAACTGTGGTGGCAGGTAACATTAGAAGCCAATACATTTCCTGGCTTAAATGAGAACAACTCTATTAAGCCACTGCTAAAAATGAGAGCTGCCAAGTTATAGCTAAAAGGATGTATTTTCTAACATCTTCTGAACGGTTTTCCCTGAAATTGCAATTTTCATTATTTCCACCAGATGGAGAACTCACCGTTTTATTACATCACCATATATATATATATATATATATATATATATATATATATATATATATATGGATCTACCTGAGATGGTCGACAGGCCATATGATCGAAACTCATTTGGTCGACAGTTCATTTGGTCGACAAGCATGTTATGTGGGGGGCTGTGCCCCCCACCCCTACCCTAACTATATATATCAACTCCAGGGTCACACAATATTGGGGAGGGGGGCAAATCTGCCTGTCGACCAAATGAACTGTCGACCAAATGAGTTTCTATCATATGGCCTGTCGACCATCTCAGGTAGACCCATATATATATATATATATATATATATATATATATATATATATATATATGTATATTCATTTTTATTATTTCATTATTTTACTTTTTGCTTATATTTTTATAATATTATTGCACTTGCTGTTTTTGGTGATCAATTGAAACGGACGGTTTTAAGTTGCAGTCTACTATTTTTATGAACAAATTCATGTCAGGTCAAAGTTCATTGTGCAAAAGGAAGTTGTTTTACTAATTTTAACTTAAATGTTGTTCCCACTGGTAGTGTAGCCACCCCTCCATTTTTTTTCCCAGAGTGTCCGGAAATCAATAGGGCACTACGGTTCTCCGGCTCTCACTCTGAGACTCCAGAAATAAAAAGAACTTCGTCAGTGCATCTGTATGCCGACAAAAAAATGACATTGCCGTCTCGGTTGATTGGCTGCTTGCTGCATCAAGAGGCTCACGCAGCATGCAGCTAATCAACAGTTAGATTTGCTAGTCGATGCCCACAAAAGCCCGTGAAAATTAAGGCATAAAAAGCGGGGCTTTCAGGTATGTGTTGCCTTTTTCCAAAAGGTGAAGAAAGAACTTAAGGTCTGAAATTTGTTTGCTTTCTGCTGCTGCCTGCTGCTAGTTTGGATTGTAAGGCTGCTCGGGATGTCTTCGGTGGATTGCCTGGTGTGGTCTTTTTGTGGCTGTGTCCTTGTCTGCTGTCTTCTTTTGTTGCTGGAGCCTGGAATCAGGAGAAGGAAGGACTCGGGGCACTCCGGACCCCTGCTGCTTGCTTGCTTGCTGGACCCTAGAAGGGAAGAGTAGTGCTGTGGACTGGATGGTGTTGTGTTTTTCCCCTGCCTGCTGCTTGCTTGGCTTGCTGTGCCTTTGCAACTCATGTTAGCTGCCTAACCTGTTCTGCCTGAGAGATTGTCTAAGGAGCCCTGCTGCTGCTCTTCTGGAGGTACGTGGAATTTTAATATGGATGGATTGTAGATTTTCAAAGCTTACTGCCAGCACAGCTACTAGTGAATTTTGTAAATATTAAACTTATATTAATCCACTAGCTGTGCTGGCATTCATTGATAGTGACAATAAATGATTTGTATAACATGCTTGTAACTGTATCTAGATGTTCAACATGTGCTGATTATTAACTAGAACAATTTCTAGTTTGTAATCACCACATCTATCTTTATCTGTAGTTTCTAGGATACTGTCTGCAGACTGAGATATATAGCAAGGGCTGGTTTGACTGTTTTTACTGCAGTTATTGTAATTTTTTATTTTTCATGTGGGTGCACTTTGATTTATTATTTTTCATGTGGGTGCACTTTGATGTTACAGTGAATGTATACTGACTATGTGATTTATATAGGATTCTTGCTATGATTGTAGAACTATAATTTCTCTAGTTTGTCATCACTGCTATGTTTACCTTGATCTGCATTTTCTGGGGTATACCAAGGCTTACTTTGGCTGTTTTTACTGCAATGTTTTAAATCTTTCATGTGGTTTTGTACTTTGATGTTACAGTGAATATATAATGACTACATGATTTGTATAAGATGCTTGGACGGTGGAACTGTCTTTTCTAGTCCGTCATCACCATGATGTTTACCTTGACCTGTGTTTTTCTTTCTAGGGTGTCTGTCTAGGGTGTACTGTCTTCAGTATATAGCAAGGCTTAATGTAGCTATTTGTCTAGTTTGTCATCACTGTTCACCTTCATCTGTGTTTTCTAGGGTGTACCGTCTATACCAAGGCTTAGTTTGGCTGTTTTTACTGCAACATTATTTTAAATCTTTCATGTGGTTTTGTACTTTGATGTTACAGTGAATATATGATACACGATTTGTATAAGATACTTTGACTGTGGAACTGTGGTGGTGTTGCTGCGGTAGCGTTGTCACCTCACAGTAAGACCTTGTCCTGTTCGATTCTCAGCTAGAGCGTCTTCTGTGTGGAGACATGCATGAATGGGCGTACCTTCGTTGAAGGTTGTGTGTCAGGGCTGGCAACTCGGCAAAATCTACTGCCAATCATTAGCGGACCAGAGTTCCGCTGTGGCGACCCCTAACTGGGAAAAGCCGAAAGACACAACAACTTTGACTGTGGAACTATCTTTTCTAATCTGTCATCACCGTGATCAGGAGTGGCCTTAGGTCATCTGGTGCCCTAGGCAAAAGGGCTCCACGGTGCCCCCACCACACCAACTGGTGCCCCCATCCTGGTCTACCTACACCATATAAGTACTGGAAAAGTGCCACTACTAGAGTGGCACCCCAGGCGACTGCCTAGTTGGCCTATGCCTAAGGCTGGCTATGACCATGATGTTTACCTTGATCTGTGTTTTTCTTTCTGGGTGTACTGTCTTGGGTATATAGCAAGGCTTAATGTAGCTGTTTATCTTTGGGACTGTCAGTGTGAAATATTTCATGTGGTTTTGAGCTTGTTACAGTGAATATATATTTACATACTGGTTATTTTCTTAAATATGTTTAAACTTTTCATTGTGGTGTAGATATTTAAGTTTTGAGACTACTTGCATATTTATTTAGTGACACTGTGGGCCACTCTACCTTGCCATTGGTCAAACTACCAATGTTTTAATATTACTATTCACCCCGGGGATCACGTTAGTTGCCCTGCTAGACAGGGGTCCAGGGAAGTAAATAGTGTGGGAAGAAATAGCCAGAGAATTGTTATGGCTAGGCTTGTATAGGCCCTAGGGCTGATAGCCTAGTACCAACCTATGAACCTATGAACTATTGCACAGTAAGACTGGACACACTTTGTTAGGGCCTTAAAGTTGCTGATAAGGAGTAGGTGGCAATGATTACCTTATAGTCTGGGTAAAAGGGGGGCATAGATAGTAAACTTGTGCCAGCCTTTCCCATGTGTGTATAAATCAGACCTCAGTGTGTCTCAACTGCTTGATCAGGGGCCCAAAGCACTGGCTGGACAAATAGGGTGCTGGAGGTCTTCACATGGCCACTATGCTCAACTCTATAGCTGTGCCAGTGGGAGGTGGTGTTGAGGATCTGGAGTGGAATGGAAAAAGGGGGAGAAACCAGCCCCAAGTTGAATGGTCTCTGTGCTGTTAAGAGAAATTGTACTTAATGTGGTGTGTTGCATCTGGGAATATTGTGGGGTTCCATAATTTGTCTTTTTCGTGTCCGCCCATACGGTCTAGTTTGTTGTTACACAAGTTATTACTGTTGCAGCCAGATGGTATTATGATTGCTGAGCTACGTATTTCGTCTTTATCATTGGGTCAGCCCACACTATTGGTTTGTCTTTATGCAAGTTATTACGGTTGTAGCCAGAGGGTATGATTGCTGAGCTACCATGTATTTGGTCTTTATCTTGTCAGTCCGCAGTATGCCTGAACTTTCTTGCTGTGTTCAGACTCAGCTGGATAATTTTTGCATTGGGTTCTACATAACAGTAGAGGGTCTTAACTTGGTGCATTGTTGTAGTGTCTGACCCATGTGTTTTACACACAGTTGAATGCCTTCTGTGCATATTCTGCTGTCACACCAGGTTCATGTGTAACAGCTGCAGAATGTCCTTCAGACAGGAGTTGCTTCTGCCTTTCATTGCTTGACCTACACTGTTAATTTTTCATGTGGAGTCTCTCTTTCATGTGTTTCTTTCCTTATACCAACTTAGTATTACTAGGGTGTGAAAGTCATGCGAATTTGATCAACTCTGGCTACTGACTGACACAGGCCCCACCAGGCACTGATGTTGGTCACAAGTGTTTAGATTTTGTATTAATAGCTGTTTCAGTTTATTGTAGGGTTGTTGAGCAAGGATCCTGCACAAATCATGTTCGGAAAAAGGTCAATGGATCATCAAGAGGTTTTTCTGCAGTTATAATAAGGTGTGGGAGCAAAGCTACTCATGGGTGTGACATGTTCCAAATGCAGATGCCATGGCAAAGTGCACCTTCTGTGGAACAACTTTCACTGTAAAATGGGATGGGGAAAAGGCATTGAAAATCCATCAGAAGTCAGACAAATATCAGCAAAGCCTTCAGCTCCACAGGCAAAACCTTGTAATGACTAAGTTTGTTCAGCCACGTCGTGCAACCAGTGAAGCTTCTAAAGTGACCGCAGCTGAAGTGACAGCAGTCTATCATGAAGTGAAACACGGTCACTCATACGTATCCATGGATTGTGGAGGTAAGCTGGCACCGACAGTTTTCCCTGATTCTGCTTTGGCGTAAAAATTCAGCTGTGGGAAGACAAAATCTGAGAGTATTGTTATGAATGTACTTGCACCTCATTCAGAGGAGCTCCTTCTGCAGGAACTTGGCAATTCCTATTTCTTAGTGTGATCAGATGCATCCAGTAAAGGGAACAGAAAAATGTTCCCTTTGGTTATTCAGTACTTTACTCACACCCATGGCACACAACAGAAACTAATGAAAGTTCTGAATGTATCTTTACAAGAATAAAGGACATCCTTGTGCAGAAAGGACTCAAATTACAAAACTTTGCTAGCTATGCTGCGGACAATGCCTCTGTTAATTATGGAAAACACAGATCTGTTTTTAAAAGTTTGAAATCTGAGGTGCCTCACATCATTGCAGCAAACCGTTTATGCCATGTTATATACAACTGTGCCAAGCATGCAAGCAAGTCCCTTGCAAAGTTTGATGTGGAGACTCTGGTTTTGAAAGTATATAGTGAGTTTTCAACATCTGCTAAAAAAATGGCACTGTTGAAAGACTTCTATTTTTTCCTAGACCAGGACTTTAAGGAAATCATGCAGCATGTTGTAACAAGGTGACTGTCTTTGTTCCCAGCTGTGGCGAGGCTGGTAGAATGCTGGCCTACTATTAAAAGTTATTTTATTAGTCAAGGGCCTGAGGACTGTCACCCCCTTATCTGGAAATTTGTGGAGGCCGATGAGGATGGCATCAGTGGGGATATCTCAGAGGCAGAGTGCTACATACATTTCATGCACTACATCCTACAGGTATTCCACAAGTGTATAGCAAAACTTGAAAGTAACACTCTCTCTGCTTCCGAGTTGTACACCGTGATGAAAAGTCTTAAAGATGAGTTGCAGAGAAGGCTAGATGACCAATTCTTTGGTGCTGAATTTTCATCTGCCTTACAGCACTTTACTCCAGCTGTCGCACAACAGGTCTGTAGGACCGTCTGGGATTTTTACAGCAAAGCACTTTGTTACCTACACAAGTGGTTTGACTATGATAATAGTCCCTTTAAAGCTATGCAGGTCCTCAGCCTCCAACATCCTGTAAATTGGCCAGAACTGCGTACAGTTGCAGACCTCTTCAAACTGGATGTGGAAATTGAAGCACTTTACTCAGACTACTGTACTTTAACTGCTGCATTGCCAGCCCTGTTACAGATGACAGAGGCATCTGTAAATGATTGCTGGGTGACTTTTTTTAGTAAAGCCAGACTGGTGCAGTTTGCCCTTTCAATCCCCTCCAGCAACAGCTTTGTGGAAAGGGTTTTTTCACTTATGGGGAATGCGTGGACTGATACAAGAAATAGAATGCTTGTGTCTCTTGTGAAGGCAGGGTTGCAGGTCAAGCTAAACTTTAACATGAGTTGTTCGCAATTGTATTAATTTGTGAAAAATAACCAGTCATTACTTGAGGCTGCTAGATCAAATGCCAAATATAACTTCAAGTATAAGCAATGATTTCTGGCAAAATTGTGAAGACACTTTAAAAAGTTGCTTTTCTTTTTCATCCAGTGCTGTCATTTTTGATGTACTGTTGTGTGTGGTGAACCCTTAATGTACTGCTTTGAATGAATTGGTATTTTTATATCTAAGTAATTGTATTTCCATTTTAGTACTGCCTACATGTGATATTAGACTTGTGCTGAAGGGTTAGTTTTCCCATGTTGTGTATGATGTACTGTTGTATGTAGTGAACCCTTGAATGAAGTATTGCTAAATTAAAGTTTTTTTTTAATTGTCGCCTCACAGTAAGACGCTGTCCGGTTCGATTCTCAGCTAGAGCATCTTCTGTGTGTAGACATGTGTGAATGGGCGTACCTTCATTGAAGGTTGTGCGTCGGGGCTGGTAACTCGGCACGTAAAAATCAACTACCAATCATTAGCGGACCGGAGTTCCACTGTGGCGACCCCTAACCAGGAAAAGCCGAAAGACAACAACTTCTGACTTGTTGAACATTTTTCTACCTAGTGATAACTGTATGTGATATTAAAGACTTGTGCTGAAGGGTGCTAGATTAAAGGGATGTGGCTATTAAAGGGAATGGGTGTGGCTTGATTGTGCATGGGGCGGGGCTTGTTTGTCAGGAAATGGCACAATAGAAAGGTGGCAACCCTACCCACTGGATAAAAGTTAATTGGCAGGGTTTATTATGAGCACTTTACATTGTGAAATGTTTTTTCCATCTGAGGAAGTACATTGAATTGAAAATGCAGTCTGATTTTAAAGTGTTTATGTATCTGTTCTTTGGTGCTGTTACAGTTTTTGCCTAGTGGATTTAAGCTAAATTTTTACCATTTATTGCCTGATTCTCCTTCAGCTGCCTTGTTTTTTCTTTATCAAAATATCTTCTATCATTATTTTTTTAACTCTTCTAATGCATATTTATATACTCTCCTATACTTTTCTTTTTCTACTTTTCTCACATTGTACTGTCACTGTAAGAAATGTGTTTATATTTTATCTTCAAAATCATCTACCATTCAAATCAATTTTTATAAAATGCTCTCATAATAATATGATCTCTCCATAACTGTATTATTAATCTCTTTCCTTCTTCATCCAATGTTTTCTCATTTACCCTTTATTATTCTTTTGCCTATTTTTGTATATTCCTTGTTTTCATTCGTCTCTGTCCATATCACTAGATGATCAGAAAATCCTGTTTTAATTTCTCTTCTTCTCCTATTAACAGTCCTTAGGATACTATAAAGTAAAACCAAATAGAAAAAAACACAAACCAATTAAAAAAAAAAAAAAAACAAGCACAGGATCCAGATCACAGCCCAGTTGAGAATCTTATAAGTTATTATTTTTATTCAGACTGAATAGCAAAAAAAAAAATAATACATTAAAATCGCCAAAGCAGTATAACCAAGCACTTTTACCTCTGGCCATTTGGAGACTTTATCAAGATAAAACACACTGCCAGGAAGTTTCATTTAAATAGTAAAATACCTGCCCCCTCAAGTGAAACAGCCAATAAAAATGTGGAAACAAAAAAAGCACACTATACTATATAGTAAAGTTACATTCAAATAGAACACATACTATAAAAATAGCCATAAATATAACATATTAGATACATATGTATCAAAATGTACATGCATTTATATACAAATATTTATATGAAAAATGTATAGAAAAATATATATATATATAATGTATATAAAAATATATGTTTATACATACTATATACTATGTATAAAGATAGCAAGCAGACTATGTGCATATACCCTAGGTAATAGTCTCACCTTTCTAATGCCTTTAATTTAAAAAACAGGTTAAAGAGAAGGCATCATTAATTCCTGGCCAATGGGTAGCATTGGTTCTCAGCTGCCATAAACCTCTTGTTTTTCTAATTGTAAAGTCCAGGGTATAAACATACATTTTCTATATACAATTTATATATATTTTTTTCTATACATTGTTCATATAAATATATTTTTTATATAAATATGTGTATATTTTGATACATATGTATTTAATATTTTATATATATGGCTATTTTTATAGTATGTATTCTATTTTAATGTAGTTTTACTATATAGTATAGTGTGCTTTTTTGTTTCCACATTTTTATTGGTTGTTTAACTTGAGGGGGTGGGTGTTTTACTATTTAAATGAAACTTTCTGTTTTATCTTGATAAAGTCTCTGAATGGTCAGAGACGACAGTGCTTGGTTATACTGCTTTGACAATTTGTATTTTTTTTTTTTTGGCTGTTCAGTGTGAATAAAAATAATAACTTATAAGTTTCTCGACTGGGTTGTGTCCTGGATCCTGTGCTCATTTTTTTGAATACTGTAAAGTAACCTATTTCTGTTCTGTAACTACTCCTTCTGTAAGTCCATGAATTTTTATCCCAAAGAATTAATTTACCCCATCTCATAACTTCTGACATGTTTTCTTACATCATTTCCTTTCTTTTTACACTTACCTCTTAAATCACAATTAAAATATCCTGTCACTATAATATTCATATTTATCTCTGCATACTCTACAATATGGTGAAATAAATGTTCCTTTCTTTACACATAACACAAGTTATAATGCTATAAATCTATATACTAGTTCTTTCCGTCTTAAATCCAAAATAATTAATCTTACCATTCTTACTAAAGTTATATCTAATATTTTCACTGAATTTCTACAATAGATAGCCGTGCCAGAAAAAACTGTCATTTCCCAAATTTCCCACACGCCATGATGTTTTGGTTTGTAATATTTCTTCACTCATTAAAATGTTGTATCTTTTAATATAATTACATCTACATCACATTTATTGCACCATTCCAAAATTCCTATCCTTCTCATTATGTTCTTAATACTATTGACATTTATAGAAAGTACTCTAAAATGATTGATTTCCCTTTTCCTTAGTTTTCTAGAAATTATAATTGTATTTTATTTTTTCTCCATTTCTTTATTTTTTATACTTTTCCTTTTAATTTTTCTTTTTCTATCTTTTTACCTTTTTACCTATAGAATTCCTTTTTTCATTTTACTACTTCCCAATTTATATCTTCCTCATCACTTATTTCAGAACCTTTCTCAATCTTCTTGTTTTTATTTCTTTGTCTTTTTTATCTAATTTTTCTTCCACTTCTACCAGTTCTTATGCTTCTCTCCTTTTTCATTTTCTTTCCTTTTTCCTTCATTTTCTTATCAGTTTCAGTTTTACAATCAGTTTTACAATCCATCCTAAGTATCCAATTTTGTTACATTTATAACATTTCAGTCCCCTTTTTGTTGCATCATGACCCAGTTCACCACAGATACAACATTTCTTTTTACTGTAGTCAAATGTCCTTCATTTCCACACAAAACATATGCTTGGGGTTTTCCCCAGTATTTCACCTCACCCTTATTTCCTTCAAAATTTATCATACTTGGAATATGTATATATTTTTTTCCTTTTCTATCTTCAACATGATATTACAATCCCATCCACAATCCATAAACCTTTACAATGTCCAGTACGTCTTCGTATAAGCATTTTAATTGTCCTTTCAACGTCTCTGTTTCTACTTCTGTTCAAAATTGCACATGATCTTTTTTTGTTTCCTTGTTAAATGCTTTTATTACATATAAGTCTGAAGATTACAGTTCTTTTTTAATATTCCTCCAAAAATGTCCATTGCATAAACAGTCTCAAATAAAATGTCAAAGAATGTCTCTTTGTTAATAAGAATAAATGTTCTTACCTCTTGAGCTTTTACACCCAAAGGAATCATCAAGTTGTCCCAAACTTCATACCTGTCTAGTTCTTTTTTTTTTCTTTATTTTGAATCCTCACCAAATAATTCTGCTTTACATTATCTTCCACCTTTGTTCTGTTACTACCCTTGCTTCTTCTTTCACTTTTTCAGCATAAGGTTTCTTTTCCATTCTACTATCACCCTTCAAAGTTGAGTCCACTTTTTTTGGTTTTGAATTTTTTCCATAATGTCTCCATAATGTCTCCCAAAGACAGTTTTCCTTCATTTTCCAGCTTGCTGTGCAACAGCATTTCCTTCAATATGCAACAACATCTCCTTCAATATGCCATCCTTCAACCCTCTCAACTGGTAGGTTGTAATAACACAAGAATAACTTGCTGATTTGTCATTTCCAGTTTCTGCAAAAATGTTTTGTAAAAAAACTATTTCTGAATTCTCCACAATCTTGCTAATACACTCCACAGCACTGGCATTCATAAGGTCATTGGCCTAGTAGGACTAACCCAGTCAAAAAAGTGTAAATAAATAGATAAATAGCTGTGTGTGTGTGTGTGTGTGTGTGTGTGTGTGTGTGTGTGTGTGTGTGTGTGTGTGTGTGTGTGTGTGTGTGTGATTTAATGTTTTGTGCAATGTCACCCCATTTCAATTGGTAGTGTTGTCTGTGCTGTATGTATATGAGGGTGATTTTTTTAAATGTTAGTATTGAGGTTTTGATTTCTTACTAGTATTAATTTAGATTTCAGCCCTTTTTAATGATTGTAAAAGTGATGGATGATTAATTTTTCTGCACTGTGTGTCATCATGGCAGTATAGAAGATTTACAACGGAGTGGTGCACTTATTTTTACCAGGTTTACCTTGGTGATTAAAACCCTATTGAGGAACAGAACAGGGATAATTGTTTATGCTTTTCCTTTTTCTAAGATATTATCAACTTCTACACCAGTAAGACACACATATACCAATAAACTAAAAAAAAAAAAACACTTTCAGTGGAATCACAAAATTAATAAGATAAACAACTGAAAAAAATATATTCCTTAGTGTATGAAAATTACCCTAGCTATAAAATAATAAAGCCTAAAAGTAAAATAGTTTTCAAACATTACCCTAGTTATAAAAAAACAAGTCTGGGTTAAATATTATGTGGGCATCTTATTAATAAATAATGATTTTATTACCCAGCTATACAGTTTAATAATTATTCACCCAGAAAAATTCTATGCCTACTTCGCAACAAGTATTAATTTTATTTATTTTATTTGTATTTGTTTTCCATGGTAAAACACTGATCTCCATGGAGCTTTTTTAGATTTATCCCAGGAGCAGTATCTGGTTACGGGATTTGCTCAGAGTTACAAAGTTAGGCAATTGAGGGTGATGAATATCATAGTACTATAGGGACAAAGAGAGGTAATCGATATAAAACAACAAACATGACAACTGCTGCCACAAGCAAAATTTATATCTGAAGTCCTCTGAGACTAGGTAACTGACATGAAAGTTTCTTTATATAGAATTAAGAAAAACATAACTAAAAATGTATAAAATATGTTAAACAAAATACTAGTTGTAGTGGTACCAACTCATAATGGGAAAGGTCACATCAGACCCAAGTAATTTTAGACCCATTGGCCTAATGAGTATTCTGTGTAAAAATCTGGAGTCAGCCACAAAATGAGCTTATTGCAAAAGACAACTGGAACCTATTAGATGTATAACAGTATATATCTGCTCAGTGAAGAGCTTGGGTTTTCAGTCTTGTAGTATTCATTACAGAGGTAACAGCAACACTTGACAAAGGGCTAACAGTGAATACTGCTAACCTTGACTTTGCTGAACTATTACACATAACTGAATGACTGTTAAATGTAAACCATTAAATGTCAAGAAATATAAAATTTAATGGCTAAAACACTGCTTAAGCAATAGGGAATAAGTCAGCAAAGATTACTAGTAGTATCCCACAGGGCTCTGTACAGGGGGCACTTCTGTTTTTACAATTCTTTTCAGATATAAATGTGGGAAATGGGATTTGGCTAATCAAATTTGCTAATGACTGCAAATTAAATAATGTAATTACTTTAATAAAATATGCAGAAGTTCCCCAGGATGATGTACACACCTGGCACTGTAGTATTGGTCTTATCTTTAATGTCATAAAAGCTGTATCATGAGGCTTGGCAAAAAAGACATAAATTATGATTGCAAAGTAATCACTCAACTTAGAAAAATTGATACCATCATTAAAGATGTACTTTCTCGAAGAGCCAGCGTAGTGTGTCTATCCAATTTCCAAACCTATGTCTGCTTTAGAAAGCAGAAAAACTTAGGCATGAACAATTAAATTACTCAATGAACATGTTCTGTAGAGGTAAAGCAGATGCTAATATCATTTTGCACAGCTTTGAAAATTGTGCTATTCCTAATCAGTCTGGGAACCAAATTTTCTTCAAATTAAATTCATAGACTAGCTATGCTTAAACTTAATCGAATTAAAAAAAATTGCTGCTGTTGCTACAGTGCTGGGGAGTTACCTACTGCAGTGTTTGTAGTTTTGATTATTGCACATTTGCTTCCTTAACACTGCTTTTGATTTTCTTTCTTTATTTTATTTTTTAAATTCACAGAGAACACAAATACAAGAATACACTTTTTATGCACTTTAAAATGTAGTCTGCAAAAGCAATAGCAATTTTTTCATTTACTATGTTTAATTCATCTGTGTTGAGTAAACATTTTATATTTGAGACTGGCAGGCATATACTGGGATGAGCATCCCCTCTATATCCCACGATACCACCGCACAAACACAATTACTTCTTCATCTTAATTTACAATCAAGCACTAAAGCTTTGTTGATTGGCTAAGCATCCGCACATTTACCAATCAGTAAACACATGGACTAGACACTGTGATTGGACATGGTCCCCTAACTCTCCTACTATCACACTAAATCTCCATACTCCCAATCACTTTAGTTGATGAAAACTAGAGACTAACACTCACAACAATCAAAAAGCATACTTTGGCTCCATGCTGATTAGGCAAACCACTAAACTATCCTACTGTTTCACATGCAATCTAGACTTCCAGTTATGATAGCCTAATATTTACAAAGGTACAAATAATGCCCTAACATCCCAAGCTTATCACTTCTACTACTAGAACACATGCATAAATAAAAGCTAAAGCCTACTGAAATGTTTGAGTCTGATGAAGTCCTTAATAGGGTGAAAGTGCATATTCATTATTTACCAATAAATTATATTTTATTAAAAGACCAAAGCCTATGAGTTTAATTTGAACATAATTTGCTTCCAAGACCAATAAGGAATATCACAACCTTTTAAGCCATGCAAAAGGATATTAACATCCACTGTAAATCTACAGGTTTTCCTTGATTCTTTTATTGTCAAAGATATAGGGACAAGTGTGGACAATTCTGACTTTCATCAGCTTGCATCTGCCAAAAACAGAAAAACATATTCTGAAGCCCATGTAATTTTATAGGGCACGTCTAATAATTCCAGGAAGAATCACTGTACTATTTTACTCCTCACTGATGTAAACCATTATTGAATACAGTGCTGTGTTTTGTAGTCTTTGAAAAAGCTACCTGAAACAATATGAAAAGGTACAATGACTCCCTACTATAAAAAAAAAATATCAGGCTGGAAAATCTGTTATTCAAAAAGGTTTCAGGAATTGTCACTATACTGTATTACAGATGACTTTAGCTTGGTCTGTAAGGCAATGCTACCTGGTTATCATTGAAAATCAATACCTAGAATGTACCACTAGAGAAGATTAACACCAGATTGGAAAACATAAAGGACCACTATGAGCAGAAAATGAAAAAATATATATATGTAATACACAGAACACTGAGATTACACTTCAATCTTCTTCTTCTTCTTCTTCTTTCGGCTGCTCCCTTTAGGGGTCGTCACAGTGGATCATCTGTTTCCATTTCTTCCTGTCCTCTGCATCTTGCTCTGTCACACCAACCACCTGCATGTCGTCTCTCACCACATCCATAAACCTTATCTTAGGCCTTCCTCTTTTCCTGTTACCTGGCAGCTTCATCCTTAGAATTTTTTCCCAATATACTCTACATCCCTCCTCAGCACATGTCCAAACCAACGTAATCTTGCCTCTCTGGCTTTGTCTCCAAACCTTCCAACCTGGGCTGACCCTCTAATATACTTATTCCTAATCTTGTCCACCCTCATCACACCCAGTGAAAATCTTAACATCTTTAACTCTGCCACATCCAGCTCTGACTCCTGCCTTTTTGTCAATGCCACTGTCTCCAACCCATATAACATAGCTGGTCTCACTACCCTCTTGTAGACCTTCCCTTTCACTCTTACTGGTACTCGTCTGTTGCAAATCACTCCTGACACTCTTCTCCAACCACTCGATCCTGCCTGTACTCTCTTCCTCACCTCTCCCCCACACTCACCATTACTCTGAACTGTTGATCCCAAGTATTTAAACTCATCCACCTTCACCACCTCTACTCTCTGCATCCTCACCATTCCTCTATCCTCCTTCTCATTCACACACATGTATTCTGCCTTAGTCCTGCTGACCTTCATTCATCTTCTCTCTAGAGCATATCTCCACCTCTCCAGGGTCTCCTCCACCTGGTCCCTACTCTCACTACAGATCACAATGTCATCATTACACTCCAATATGGGGGAAAAAAATAACTTTTTAAGCACTTCCCTAACATGACACAATCTTAACAGCAGTTAGATATGTTTAGCAAAAGTTTGTTAAATACACCTAGCCACTGTTTCAACTAGGGCTTGCTCTAGGGATGGTGCTGGTTAGCAAAAGGCAATAGCAGACAGTATAATGGCTTGTAAATACTGTTAGAACTGCATTCTGCCACATTTATAAACTAAAAAGGGGGCAGACTGAAGCACCTAACATCTTTTAAAGCACTTCACTGTTTAGAGGGACACTTCATTTCTGCATACTGTCTGTTTAGACAGTACTGAAGTGTTTTACCAGTTGTCAAATGCTTTGAAAGCCTGTAAAACACTATGAGCTCTTAAATGTGTTTTTTTTTCTGTTACTAGTAGTAGTGCGTAAAGAAAATAAAGCTCTATGCACTACAAAGAATGTGATCAAGTCTTTGAGAGCATAACTTTTATTCTGTGTTCTCAAAATGGATGCCAAGATGTACATACACTACTGTAACTGTTTAAATGTATATATTTTAACAGTGGAAACTGGAACACAGGAGGTTAACTTCATTCCAGCAAAACTTCAGAAAAATAGCTGAAATTAAATTACTTTATGACCACAGGAGACAGGATGTCTTTACTAGGGAGCTCTCTTTGTTGTATTTAAATAGAAATAATTACTAGACTTGAGGTGTGGAAGTGTTTTATTGTTTTATGACTTCCAGCATTTGCCAAAGATCTGCAGAAAAGCCCTTGTCTATGTATTTTCACAGGTAGATGCTAAATACTGATAGCTTCCAACAGTGGGGGTTTCATCTGGAACAGAGTAAGATGACAAGAAATTATGTCATTCTGCAAGCTGCCCCAGCAGTAATATTTGAGGTATTAATTTGAGAACTCTCTGAGACAGACACAGTATTCTGTATTCTGTCTTTGACCTGACAACAACAATTAGAGAAGATCCATTCACCACATCTTCCTTGCTCTGTAAATAAGTTAACTAGGGTATAAAATTATCTTAGATATAGTCAGGAATATAGCAAAGCTTAGCTCAGACATTTTTATTTATTTATTTGTGACTGTCATGCAATGTTGTTTTAAACATTTCCTGTGATTTTGAACTCCGATGTCACTGTAAATATATGTTTAGTAGTGACTTGTTCTTTTATTATTTATTATTAAATGTATTTAAACCTTTCACTGTGGCTGATCTGTGTAAAGATATTTAAGTTCTGAGAGTACTTGCATATTTGGTGACATTGTGGGCCACTTCCGATAGCCTTGCTCTTGGTCAAGCTACCATTTGTATTGATAGTAACATTACACAGTAAGATTGGACATCCTTGCTTAAAGGCCTTAAAGTAGCTGATAAGGCGTGACTGGTGGCAGTGATAACTACCTTATAGTCTGGGCAGAAGGGGGCATAGTTAGTAAACCAGTGCCAGCCTTTTCCAGGTGTGTGTGTGTGTGTGTGTGTGTGTGTGTGTGTGTGTGTGTGTGTGTGTGTGTGTGTGTGTGTGTGTGTGTGTAAATCAAACCTCAAAGAGTGTATATGTCAGCAACTTGGGCAGGGACATGAAGCACTGGTTGGACATAAAAAGTGGGTCTTGATTTGGTCACTCAACAGAGATCTCAGCTCTATAGCTGTGCCAGTGGGGAGTCTTATTGGGGATCTGGAGAAAGAAGGAAGAAACCAGACTCAGACTGACTGTGGTCTCTGTGTGCTCTTCAGGGAAATTGCACTTGATGCAGAGATCTGTATCTGGAAATACTGTGTGCATTTGTCATCCTCTCAATATACGTTCCCCCAAATGTTGTCAGTGTTGAGGATTGAGGCTCCTTGATTACTCGTCCAGTGGTGGGGTATCACATTTTTTGGTTGATAGTGGTGGGATCACCACATCACTTACTGGAATTCAGTGGTGTGGATATTGAACTCCTGTAGCCTGTAAACAGTGGTTACTAATGAAGGTATCTCTACTCTCAAGCAGCCACACAGTAGACATTCAGAGTTCCATATCACAATAGCTTTATTATTTTTTGTTAGCTTAGTTAGTCAGGGAGAGCAGGCAAGGATGTCAGCAGAGGAGTATGGCAGTCTGACAAGGAGCCAGTTGGCTGAGATGTGCCAAGCCAAAGGACTGGGGCATGCCAACCTGACTAAAGCAGAAATGATTGCAGCCTTAGTCACAGCTGCATCACAGACCAGCAACCAGGAGGACAACCATACTGGCCTTAAGGATGTACAACTCTCAGAAAATGGACAGTTCAACTTTGCCTCAGAGGTATTAAAAATATGTCTGGAGTTAAAGAGACTTGAACTGGAGGCCAAATGATTAGAACTAGTATCAGTAGAGAGACTGCGGCTTTTGGAGGCTGAAGAAAAGGAAAAACATATGGCATTAGAATCAGCAGAGAGACTGAGATGTATGGAAGCTGAAGAAAAAGAGGCAGAGGCAACATGAAAAGGAGATGCTGACTCTTCACTAGGGTCATTGAGGTAATGGGGAAGGGTGTAACTGAACTTCAGAAGCAACAAAGGTCATTACATTTCTTCCACAATTTACAGAGGGTGATCATTTTGATAGTTTTATTCATATGTTTGAAAGGGTATGTAAACAGTATAATGCTGACCAAGGGCTCTGGATATGGTTCCTGACCCCCTTACTCCATGGTAAAGCTGTAACTGCTACTTCTAAATTGTCTGTTACTGATTGCTTAAATTATAATACTGTTAAAAATTGTTTATCAGTGTGAGCATAGACTCAAGGCAGATGAAAATGTGTGTGAATATATTGCTGAATTAAGACCTTATTTTCATAGATGGGTGAGTGGGTGTCAGATCACCACTTTTAAAGGGCTGGCAGACCTTTTGGTGAGGGAACAAGCCCTTAGCTCTTTGTGTGATGACATGATAATCTGGTTAGCAGATAGGGAATGTAATACCACAGATGAGATGGGGAAAAAAGGAGACTTATACCTAACAAGCAAGGCATCACTGTACAGTCTAAGGGAACCCATGGTGGGCAGCCTAAACCACCCCAACAGAGTCTGCCAGTAGCAGGGGAAGCCACTAGTTCTGATACATGGCCAGGATCAAGGGGTAAATGTTTTAAATGTAACCAGTGGGGCCATGTAGCATAGAGATGTCCACAGAGGCAAGGTGGGGAACACAAGGTGGGAGAGCAAGTAAGTAGGAATAACAGAATGCCAGCAGTAAGTTGTCTGGAGAAAGCAAGGGTACCAAACTATCACAAGAGGTTATATCCTATCTTAGTAGATGGAAAACAGGCCACTGTTAAGAGAGACACAGCTTCTGTCCTAACCATTGTGAAGCCTGCAGTGGTTAAAGAGGAGCACTTCTTGCTTGGGTAATCTACTCCAGTCAGAGCTTTAGGAGGGATCCCATTTCTTATACCTTTGGCTAGGGTTGCCTTGACTCAAGCAAGTATGTGTGTTTGAGAATATCCCTACAGATGTCCTGATAGAGAATGATTTTGATAATGCAGTACCTTGTGTGCATGCAGTGACAAGCTGTCAGGCTTGGAGACAAGCACCTGGGTCTGATAGCCTTGGGGGGACCCAGACAGACTGCACAATTCAGGCCAAGACTAGTGAGGTGGCTACTTCAGGGAGGGAGCCACCCAGTAGCAGTGAGAATGAAGGTGAGCCATAGCTGCTTGTGGGTGCTGATGTTTTCTTGGCCAGAGTGACTGAAAGGGCAAAAGTGAGTAGTAGTACTCATTCTAACAGTGAGGCACCACTGTCAGAGAATGCCAGACGTCCTGTGGAAGGGGAACTGAGAAGGGTTACAAAGACAGAGTTGAGACAGGCTCAGCTCTCAGACCCAACATTGCATGGCCTGAGGGAGGTATCTAGTCAGGTAACTGATTCTCAAGGAAAGGGGGAATCTGTATACTGGGACAAAGGGTTACTGTTCAGAGAGTGGACCCTGAGAGAGGGCTAAAGGGTGACAGAATACAGCAGTCGGTAGTGTCCTGAGCCTGCCATCTGGCACTTCTAGCCATAGCCCATGACATTCCCTTTGCAGGTCATATGGGCATAAAACATATGAAGAGGTGCACTATGCAGAACTTTTATTGGCCTGGGATTTCCAAGGATGTAACAGGGTACTGCAGGACCAAAGAGCAGTGCCAAAATGTAGGCAAGGCAGGAGACAAGGTGAAATCTCCCTTGATGTCTTTGCCTGTGATTGAGGAGCTGTTTCAGAGGGTAGCTGCAGATATTGTGGGTCCTCTGAGTACCCTAAGTTCCACAAGGAAGAACTATATCTTAGTGGTAGTAGATTATGCTACCAGATACCCTGCACCAGTGGCAGGAAAGGTGGCAAATACTTTGTTAGAGATTTTCATCAGAGTAGGTTTCCCAGAAGAAATACAGACTGACAGAGGTGCCAATTTCATGTCAGACCTGCTGGCTTGTCTGTGGGAGTGATGTTGGGTAAAGCACCTAAAGGCCACCCCCTACCACACCCAGACTAATGCTCTGGTGGAGAGGTTACACTCTATACTAGAGACCATGGTACGGGCATTTGCAGACCAGTTTAAGAGGGAGTGGGACAAATATTTGCCACATCTGTTATTTGCTTACAGAGAGGCACCCTAGGAATCCACATGGTTCTCACCTTTTTATTTGTGCATGGGCACAGGGTGAGGGGACCTCTAGATTTGGCTTGAGGTGAGTGAAAGGGTGAGTGTGAATCTCACAAGGAATCTTTTGTAGTATATGTCCTAAATCTCAGGACAAGGCTTAGGAAACACATGGGCTTGCCCTAGGAGACCCTGGCAGAAGCCCAACAGCAGAAAAAGGTCTGGTATGACAGGAATGCAGGTTATGGTTCTCTTTCCTGTCAAGCACAACAAGCTCCAGGCAGCTTGGGAGGGACCCCTCAAAGTGGTAAGGAAGGTCAGTGATGTTAACTACATGGTAGTACAGCTAGACAGGAGGCAGAGGCACAAATTGTACCATTTTAATATGATGAAACCTTAGCATGATACTGAGGTTAGCAATGCAAAGGCATGTGGAATCTCAAGACAGGGAATTGGGTAATGTATTCCCAGATAGGCTCATCCCTCTCAAGCAACAGACTCAAGGATCACTTGAAAAACTAGCTTGAGTCTTCAAAGATTACATAGTCTTTTTTTAATGCTATATTGTGAGTTTCAGGTTTTGTCATCACCCCATCTGCCTTCCCTTAATTTCCAGCTAGAATATGATATCTATTGGCTTACAAAGTCCATCTAAGTAGTACATTTTCTCTAAGTGGTTATCAGTTTTATTCACCTTCAGATTACAAAAGGCTCAGTAATATTACAGACCCAGAGAAGGGAAGAGAAGAGAAAGAATACTATGTATTACAGTGCAAAGTAAAATAGTTGTGAATTTTGAGCACAAATAGCTTTATAACCTCAGCAGTTGTGAAACAAAATTTACTAAAGTTACCTTGCTGTTTGTGTTTTCCATAGCAAAAGACTTTCAGATGTAATAGGTAAAACTATGCAAGAGCAAGTAGAACAAATGCCTCAAGAACGTACCATGACATTTTATTCAGCCCAAACATGGTGTGCACTGAGAAAGTTGACTTGGACAGAAATGCTACATATGGGAAGAAAGCCATGCTTTTTTATATGGCAACTGTAAGAATCATTCTCTGAGCAGGGAAATGCTTGCTGGGGAAAGGAAATGTTTTCAGGCTATAGTCATCCCTTTCTACCTCTGAGCATTAACAGTCATATTAGTGTCCTTTATAAAATTATAGCAGAGCGTCAGAAAGAGGAACATGCTTTCATTTTCCAAACAGAAGACCTTAAGTTATAAGACTAGTTAATAATAACAAATTATTATTTCCCCACTGAATTCTGCTTACACTCTTATTCCCAAATTCTATGCCTAACACAGAGATTTCATTCATTGCAAAATATATTTCCCCATCTTAACCACATCACCAAGTCCTTTACTTTCTATTTCTTTAAAATCATACCTATTTCTTCTAAACATCCATTTAGACAAAATATTACTTCCTTTAGCCATTTCTTATTCTGACCAATCACTATAATATCATTCACATAAGTTAACAAAACTGGAATTCTTAATCTTTCAGGTGTTATGCACCCAATCTCCTTCATTTTACTATTCATTTCTCTTGCAATAACATTTTCAACTAAAGCAAAAAAATATGCAATTCACTGGACCTTCTCTCATATACTCCTGCTCATATGTATTTCTTTATGTAACTAACCACTTACTTGAATTTTTACTTTATTATTACAATATGTAAATATACATAATTTCCCAGTGTTCTCACTTATATTGTATTCTTCCATTATGGCCCATAAAATATCATGCCCAATTGTATCAAATGCCTTATCAAGATCCCCTATCATAAGTTAAGTTTCTTCTTTTCTAGTTATAATTTCATCCACAATCTCTCTCTCTCTCTCTCTCACTATCATTAATAATTCTTGACATCCTTTCCCCTTTATACTATATATATTGTTCTCTACAACACTTTCCATCTTAATTTCAAATGTCTTCTGTATTATTTTCATAAAAACATTATAGTTATTATTATTCAGTGCTATCGGTCTCCAGTTTTTTAATTGACTTTTATCTTCTTTCTTCCAAATAAACTTAAGTACTCCACTGCATAATTCTTTGTACATGAAACCTTCATTTAGCCATTCATTTAAAACCTTTAAAAATATTCTTATTGCCATTCCATTAAATTTGTATACATTTTATATCCTATTCCAACTGGTCCTGCAGTCGAATCTATATTCACTTTTCCTAATTCTTTTTCTAATTGATACAACAACAACAACAACATAGAGAAACCTCCTTTTCAAATTCTTTATTTTCTTTCTCTGAAAACTTTTTTTTACTTCCCATATTACCTTCAATTTCTTCTTTGTTTCTTTAAACATTTCTTGTACATAGTCTGCTACCATATTCATAATTTGTTCATGGGTTCATTCTATTTCTCCTTTTGCATTTTTATTTCTCTTATTACACTACTATCTTCCTTTACTAATCTACATAAATATGTTGATACTTCTTCTCTTTTTCCTTGCAAGAAATATCTTTGCTTAAATAATAAATTATTAATCTTTTCTTGATTTTTTTAATATCATTATTTTTCTTTATCAAATATTATGTCATTATTTTCTAACTCTCCTAATGCATCTTTATATATTCACTTATATATTTCTTTTTCTACTTTTCTCAAATTGTACTGCCACTATAAGAAAAATGTTTTATACTTTACCTTAAAAATAACCCACCATTCAGACCATTTTTTGTAAAATGCTCTTATGATCTTTCCATAACTGTATTATCCTGTTCCTAGTGCAGTGGTGAATGGGATTGTAATACTGTGTTAAAGATAGAAAATGACAAAATTATACGCATTCCAAGTATGATAAATTGTGAATGAAATAAGGGTGTGGTACTTCTTACCCAAAATGTACTATGAGAGCACATATGATGAACTTACAGTGCCCTAGTCTGTCTTTTCTTCCAGATCACAATCTTATTCATTTATAATGGAAGTAATGAGAAGTACTGTCAAGTATGAGAATCCTTGGTGACTTTTTTGCAATAACTCATATATTTGTAACCTGTATATGCATTATGCAATCTATGAAAAGGTTTTGCAAACAGATAAAGAAATAATTAAGTTTACATAGCCTAGAGAATTGTACGATTGTGAAATTATACATCCATTTGTTATTTTAATAAATTGTATTGAAGTTTCGGAAAGCAGGACAGTTTGTTCCTTTGTGGTTGAAGTTTACATAGTCTTTTAAAAATGATATATTGTGAGTTTCAGCTTCTGCCATCACCCCATTTGCCTTCCCTTAATTGCCTGGCTAGAATATGATATCTATTGGCTTACAAAGTCCATCTAAGTAGTAAATTTGCTCTAAGTGATTATCAGTTTTGCTCATCTTCAGATTAAAAAAGACTCAGTAGGATTACAGACCCAGAGAAGAGAAGAGAAGAGAAGAGAAGAGAAGAGAAGAGAAGGGAAGGGAAATACTACAACTTTGTGTTGCAGTCAAATAGTTGTGCATTTTGAGCCTGAATAGCTTTATGACCTCAGTAGTTGTGAAACAAAATTTACTAAAGGTACCTTGCTGTTTGGGTTTTGAGAAAAGACTTTCAGATGTAATAAGTGAAATGATGCAAGAGCAAGTTGAACAAATGCTTAAAGAAAATACCATGAGATTTCACTCAGCCCAAACATGGTGTGTACTGAGAAAGTTGACTAGGACAGAAATGCTACAGATGGGAAGAAAGTCATGCTTTTTATATACCAAGTGAAGGGATCATTCTCTAAGTAGGAAAATGGTCTCTGGGGGAAGGAAATGTTTTTAATGTATACTTATCCCTTTCAACATCTTAGCATTAATCATATCAGTGTCCTTTATAAAACTATAGCAGAGTGTCAGAAAGAGGAACTGACTTTCATTTTCTGAACAAAAGACCTTTAGTTACAAGATTGCATTTAGTTAGTAATAAAGAATTATTGTTTTACCACTGAATTATATGTACATTTTTTATTTCCAAATTTTATGCCTAACACAGAGATTTCATTCATTGCAAAATGTATTCCCCCATCTTGACCACATCACCTAGTCCTTTACTTTTCTCTTTCTTTAAAGTCCTACCTATTGCGTCTAAACACTCATTTAGACAAAATATTACTTCTTTTCTCAGTATCCCCCAGCTTCTCAGAAACAGCCATCTCTTTACTGTTGACTCAGTTCAGAATAATTAGTATTATTCTAATGCTGACAAAGTACTTTGAAAGACTTAACTGTCAGACTGATTTTAGCACAAAGAAGCTTCTTGGACTTTGGGGTCCTATCTGTGAACTTTCTCTTGTCAATTTATGGAAAATCAAAGTATATTCGTTTAGCTTTACTGTTTGCAGGGATCTACTTAAAGTATTTTGTGTATATTTGAATACATATATCAGATGCAGGTTTATTCCTAAAAGCATAAAATGTTAATTTGAGTCACAGGTATATGAAGACCAGGCAGTGATTTTAACTGTAGTACCTTGTCCTTTTCATTCAGCTGTTGCCCCATCCAAGATTAATTTCACTGCCTTGTGCTCACTGATTGCTGGGATAGACTCCTGCTCCCCTGTAACACTGATATGCATGATTCAGACAATAAGAGAAAGAATGTATGAAGGAATGAATATAATGTTAGGGTTTTGCCCAATAATCAATAAAAAAGTCCTTGGATAAACATTAGATCTGCAATACTACCTAACTTAAAAGCACATGTGGTGTGATCACTAGTGTACTGTTTTTGCACACTAGAGATTCAGATTTGTGATTTTTTTACATGTTTGCTTTCTAAAGTAATTTGTTACAAACAGTGAATAGAATGGTTATTAAAGAAAGTCACACTGCATTGCTTATTTTTTAATAATTATTCACTATTGAGTGTTTTAGTGTGTATGTGCTAAATGACTTTGCTTTTTAACTTTCATTTCTTCCTTCTTCTATGCTAATTTAGTCTTTTCTTTTCTTGTTGTCTTTCTGATCTTTTGCTATACACCATTATTTTGTATGCATCAGATAAGTTGTCCTCTTCTCCCTCCTCCATCCATCCTGTCAAGGTATGTTGTCTGACTTTGTAAAATGTTACTTTCTGATTGGCTATCTCCTAAATTCTCCCCATTGACTAACCTCATGTCCAAACAATTCTTCATTAGTAGATACAAACTGCATTACAGAGGTATTACTTAGCCAGTCTTTCTTTACTGCCTCGCAATTCTTCCACTTATTTGCCCTTCTTTTTCTTGAACCAATACTTCCCTTTTTTTTCAGCAAAGTAATCCAGGATAGGAAATGCAACCTTTATCATAAGATCATAGGATCATAGGAAGTTACTAGGCTAGTTACTATTCTATTGGCCCTGAGGCCCTTACAAGCCTAGCCAAGAATTTAGCCCATGTTCCAACAAGTCAGCACCCTATGCCACTGTCAAGCAGGGACACAGGTGGAATCCCAGTGGTGTATTTTCTGTTCTTCATCCAGTTATCCAGGTTGTGCTTAAAAAGGTTTAATGAGATACTCTGTTTACATGGCGAGGGAGTCTATTCCACAAAAGGGGGAGCCTCTGGGACACAAATCTGTCCCACCATCAAATCCTACTGAAGTCGCAGACCAGGTTGAGGTTGGGCATGTGGGTTACCTGAGTGGAACTTGACTTGCGGATATGCAGCAGTCCCATTAGAGCAGGGTCTGAGATTGCTTTGTATGCCAGACAGAGGTAACCTCTGAGGAGTCTGTAGGAGACTGAGTAGAGGGACAGGGCTTTTAGCCTATCTGTGTAGGGCAGATGTTTGAGGCCCTGGATTCTCCGGGAGAAGAACCTCTGTGGTCTCTCCAGCTGCTGCATGTGCTTTGTGAGGTACATGCCAAAAGGGGCATTGTACTTAATAATTGGTCTTATAAGGGAAGAATACAGGGATGTTATGACCACCTTGTCCCTGTATGAGATACCCTTACTAATAAGGCAGGCCATGTGAAAAGCTTTCCATACAATGGAGGCAATATGGTGGTCAAACGTCAGTTTGCTATCAGCCAGGGTGCCCAAGTCCCTAACGAATGACTGCATGATTAGTGCCCTACTATCAATATGATAATCTGTGGGGACATCATTCTCCTCAAAAGGAATTATGATGCATTTTTTGGCATTCAGCTTGAGGTCATATTTCTGGCACCAGTCATTTGTTTGGGGTGAGACCCTCTTGGAGGATGTCCACAACATTAGGGGAATCAATGACAGCACCCAGCTTGCAGTCATCTGCAAACTTGGTCAGCCATAGCCCACTAGATTTGGCCTGCACCTCTGAGAAGTATATCCCAAACAGCAGAGGCCCCAAGACTGATCCCTGGCATACACCACTTGTAAGAGGTCGACTACTTGAGGTGGCTTCCCCTATTTTGACTAGGTGGCTTCTATCAGTGAGCCAGTTTGCTACCCATCTGGTAACATATGATGACTAGTTGAGAGCGTTCATCTATTATACCCAAGTTGGGAATAGTATCAAAGGCTTTGGCCAGGTCAAGGTAGGCAGCGTGCACCATCTTTCCCTCGTCTATGACCTTAGTGACTGTCTCAAAGAAGTCGACTAAATTTAACAGGCATGACCTCCCCTTGACAAAAAAAAAAATGTGTGGGATCAAGTGTCTGGAGGTTGCCAGTGTCCTTGTTAATCACACTAATTATCCAAAAATGGGTGCAATGCTGTTTTGCCATGACCTAAATCTGTAGTAATGAATACAGGAGACAGTCATAGCATCTTACAGGAACTGCTTCTTAGTAACAGAAAAGTAACTTACTTATACTATATGGTTTTATTGTCAGCCTACTCAATCCCCTCTAGAAAATAATCATTAGGGTACTAACAGATGTAAAACTTTTTTACCCCCTATGTCAGTCAGCTGCCACCAGCTCCTCTCCTTGTTCACCATGTCTGATGGACCCACTTTAGTCTCTCTTGAGCTCATCCTGACCCAAGTAAGAGGCCTGTGAGGAGATTAAGGACACTGGTACAGTTCCCTAACTCCTGTCCCCTTGCAGTAGCCTTGGCAGCAACATGATCACTGCCCCCAGAAGATGCATGATATCTGTAACATAATTGCAAAACCTCTTGACTAAGTGACTGATTGTTTATGCAGCACTGAATTCACCAGGCTCACACGCTGCTTACTGCAGTGAGCCTGGGCTGCATCTCTCCACTATGATGGGTGAACCAATATCAGCTGCTCACTCCAGTCCTCCCTCAACCCCTCCAGCAGCAGTGGCACTAACCAAACATGGGTTGTCTGGGATGCAGTAAGAACTTTATCCCTCTGCCTCACAGAGTTAGTTACACCAGATGTAAAACTTAGTCAAATGCGGAAAGAGCCAGAGAGACCTAGTCTCACCACATGGAACCACATGTTACCTTAGCTATTCATCATTAGGAGTCACAAAAAAAGTAATCATGTTACTCTTCTCCCACCTAATACAAATGGCCACTACCCTGTTACATTTCACTGTCTACATGTTCAGCTTCTCAGCAAGATGATCTACTATTGGTAAACATGTCATCAAATACCTGCACTAGAAAACTGGTTGCCCAACTACCATATGCAAACTGTGGAACTCTATCCCAAATTCAATCAGAACTATACCTAGCTTCCATGTGGTTAAGTCTTCTTTCAAAGAATTTCTCACTAACTCATGGCTATGCCCATGCACCTCAACTGTACGATCTATATTAACAAGTACTTTACATTTTTTTTACCTACCCTCTCCTCATACCATCTATCTGTATATCTTTCAACACCTACCCTCTCCCCACTCTCTAGGTGAATTTGTAACTTTTTATTTGTATTTTTATTTCTTAGCACTTCACTATAATCTAATATTTTTGTATATACTGATTGTCATATTTAATCATTTTCTATTTTTTTATTCTTACATCCCTGGTGCCTCCTCATGCTTTATTGTATTCCACATAGTGTTTTATTTCATGTTATTAAACTCTCTGGAGCTTTTCTCACTGGACATTCACTGAAAATGGATATTTATTACCCATCTTTAGTTCTCTGGTAAACAAATGTCAACAAATAAATACATACTTAAATTGTTTTAGTGCTGTTTTTAGCTGCTTTTCTGTAAAAAAAAATCTAAGCTTGTTTCCTGCCTTTCCTGTAACTAGTCTAGTCCAGATACAGATTTGCTGTATCCAGGACTGTTTGTAAGCTTCTGAGCCCCCAAGCCTTTCTGTGTTGGAGGGAAGCCTTCTAGCTTATCAGTGGAAGTGGTAAGCACTAGGTAGCCTATCTACCACAAGAGGAGTGGTTTCTGGCCCAGAAATCATAGTTTATTGGCTGTTTGGGCAGTCATTTTCCATATCTTTCAACTTTCTGGTTTAAAAGCCCACATTTGCACTTTTCCTGCCTTTCCTGTAACTAGTCTAGTCCAGATACAGATTTCCTGTATCCAGGACTATTTGTAAGCTTCTGAGCCCCACAAACCTTTCTGTGTTGGAGGGAAGCCTTCTTGCAGATCAGTGGGAGTGGTAGGCACTAGGTAGCCTATCTACCACAAGATAAATGGTTTCTGGCCCAGAAATTGTAGTTTATTGGCTGTTTTGGGCAGTTTTTCCATCTCTTTCAAGTTTCTGGTTTCAAAGCCCGTGTTTGAGCATGTTTCCCACATTTCCTGTAACTAGTCTAGTCCGGATACAGATTTGCTGTATCCAGAATTGTTTGTAAACTTCTGAGCAGTGCCAAAGTCTGCTCTTCAATTTTTCCCTTAGATCTATCTGCTAGTTCTCTCCTCTCCTGCACTTTTACTAGCTTAGTAGTTTAGCACTTTACCAGACTTCTTGTAGCAATTATTGTAGCACACAAAAGTGCTGCCAGCACTAAACGTTCTACAAGGAAATGGCTCCAGTACTTATTATTAATGCCCACTCCTCAAGGCATGTCTAAAGGTCAGTTCCCTGTGCTTTCTTCTATTAACCTGGTGAACTTGGGCATCCTGAGGCAATGTAGCAACTGCCTCATGTACACTGGCAACCCTCTCAAATAAATTTTTATTTGATTTTTCTAAGTTAAAACAAGAAGGTCACCAAACTGGGTTGAAATGTATGTCTGTTTGAGTACAAGATCCTAATTGGTATGCGTATGCATGTGTGCTTGTGTTAAAGATATGAAGGGAAGGCTGTATGTGTATATGACGGTGACACTATTATGTGTATTTGTGAGATATCTTGAAATGTTTGTGCTTGTTTATGTACAAGTTTGGTGGTGAGTAAATGTGAGTTTAGCATCTTATTCTTGGATTTTCAGACATGAAGGTTATAGAAGTATCTCCTTTTCCCCATTTTTATTCAATCTCAGAGTTAGTATATATTTAAGTTGTGGGGGTGTGGGGATTAAATGGGGTGCTGTAGGGGTTTTGACCACCCCAAAATCTTTCTTAATGGAAGATGTCGGGCAGCACGATGCCAGGGCACTTCTATGGGCTAGGCTTGTAAAGGCTCCAGAGCCATTAGCCTAGTACATAACTATGAACTATGAACCTATAATATATGTGCAAAAACATTTAAGACATTTTTTTTCTGAAATGAACTCACTTATTTGCAGGATAACCATTTATCCTTAGTTACTAGAAAATGCAAAATGATCAAAGAGATTTGGATGTTAACACAGCTGTGGCAACGTGTTAAGTCAAGTGACAAAACAGGACTGGAATAAAAAAAATGTAAAATATTTAAACAATCAGTTAAGTTAAAAGGAGACTAGACAAAAGAAAGACACTTGGTGCAAGCAAAAACAAGCTGAGTTTTAGACACCAGATGGCTCTGGAAGGAAGTGAACAGATTGAAAAGACAAATTTATCTAAATACTACAGCAGCAATCTTAGGAAATCTTAAAGTAAAACATTTAAAAATTAATTTTTCAGCCTGCCTGCTATACCACTGGCTCTAACTGTAGACAGCAGCATATAATCTGATGTTTTACATACTTACATTCAGGATCTGTCAACTTGGAAGAAAACACAACCCCTGCAGTGCCAGGGCTCTTGGAGCTAGTTACAGACCGTGTAATTCAAATGACTCATCAAAACAGTGTGTAATGCTTACACATGAAAAATGGAAACACAGTGTAAGATCTTGCTTTGCCACAACACTGTACCTCATCACTGGAAGAAAATTGTGTGGCCTTATTTAAAACAACTTTCTCTAGCTTAGTTTCACCTGAACTCTCTGCTACCTTTGTTAAGATGCTTAAGAAAAGATAATACAGCAATAAAGTCTGGAATTCCTTAATAAACATGAGCGATCAATGTACTGCAAATAAGAATTCAACAAAGAATGCGATAAAATGACTGCCAAAAAATGGCTTACAGATGCCACCGCCACAGCAAAAGATCAACATATATGAACCAGTGCTTTATTTGTTAAGCTGGTCAATAAATAAAAGCTTTTTGAAAAGTCTTGTCTTTGTCTGGGTTCACAGACTATCATATACAGCATTTCAGGTTAAAAGCTGAATAATCTCCCTCACTGTTATCTTTCCATTTCTTTTTCTGTCTCTCTGTCCCCTGCTCTATCATCAGTTAAATTGAAAGTAGTCCCACTGGTCTCAGAACTTATGTCCCTTCTTTTTTTTCATTCAGTATGGATTTACTCACTACCAATGTACCACACCTCCACCAAGTTATTTTTGTAGATGATTCTATCATCCACAGATCAGCAGCTGAATGCAATATCAAATCTATGCAACTGCAGGATAACCTCCTACATCTGTCCATGTGATACAAGGCCAAGTAGCTCTTACTAAATACCACAGAAACTAAAACAATGCTCTCTGCAAAGTTTGCAACTTCAGTAAAGGCTCAAACAGGCCATTACAGTGGTAAAAGAGGTAGCACACTCAACATTTTGTGCTGCAAGCCTAGAAGGCTCTGGTTCTATTGTCACTCCAGGAAATTGGAATGCTAGCACTGCAGAGCAACACTGGGAGTGCACTGCACTTCTGACTGTGTCATCCTTCAGATGAGGTGTTAAACCAAGATCCCATCTGTATGAGTTGGTGGTAGCTCTGGTGGATGTATCAAAAAGAGAAGGGGAAGTTACTTGATGCTCCAGAATAATTTCCCCTTGTAGTAGAAATATCACCTCTTGTCTTAAATGAAAAGAGGCCACCAGCCTAGTGGGGCTAAACTGTTTAACAAAAAATAATAAAAAAATCTAAGTGGTAAATTACTACACCACCAAGAGAAATGGCTGGCAATAGTTCATCCTTTAAGTCTTTTAGGGAATAGTTTGATCCTGTGTTAGCTCATGAAAGTCATCTACAGTATATTAAGGTCAAAATAAATACATTGTCATACTATACTATTCCTTTTCTCAGCAAAGGAATCCAGGCCAGGAGATGCAAACTTCAATAAGATAGCAACCTTAATTATCCAAAAATTAATATCATGTTATACTTGTGACAAAAAAATCTGAGGACACCTTGTTTCAGGAGTGAGAATAGTCATTACTAAAGGAATGTGCAAGCCACAAGCAGAGAATGGTGTTTCTTACACCTGAGGAATCCATGTAAACAAGTTACACTGCAAGTAGGGTCTAATGGGTATAAATCCTTACGTTACTTGTGCCAGAGTACAAACATAATTATGAGAGACTTGAACAAATGCAAACTGTTTCACACTCAAGAGGGAGCAATTCTTTGTATATTATTATTCAACTGCAAAAATCAGGGTATTTCTGACCTCTAGCTCATAACCTAAAACCCAGATCAATTAAATACTCAGAAGGAGAACAGGCTAACAGAGCTGCAGTCTGTACACAAAAGAACCAAAAAAATTTTAAAATGTGGGGAACAATACTTTTCCATCACCAGGACCAAAGACCTATCATGTTACCTAGCAAGCAAATGACCCTAAGCCTCTTCAGATCACTTCTGTTCATTTATTTGAAGTTCAAAGTAGGAGGCTTGGCTCTTTTCATATATAGCAATAAACTTAAGAACCTGAATTATTTTTAACAAGCTTTCCTTTTTCTTACTACAAATAGTTGCTAACATCTGAATCTTTTGCAAAATTAGGTGATTCCCACCAGGCTCCTCAACTTACTCATTGAAAAGCAGGCTAAAGAGTCTGGTACTCTGGTATTTTAAGGATTTTTGTAGTATGGTTCATTTTCTATCCTTATCTTTTACACAGGTTATAAGAATGATCACTAAGTCAGCCTTCAGAATCAAGACATATTCAGTACTGCTACTTATGTGATATGAGCCTAAAAACATTATGTTATATTTGACCAAGAAATGAGAAGAAAATACAAACCAAAGCCAGCAGAAGCCATATCCTCTCATTAATAGAAACTTGTAGAATTTAAATTAAACGGCCGTACTAAAGGTCATGATTCTCAAATATTCATTCTAACCTCTCTGGGGAGGTTGCAACATATTTCAGGAGTAGCTTAAGATGCTCTGGAAAATGTTAGTTCATCTTGACAAATAGTTTATGTGAAATACTATACTAAATTGAAAGGAAGCAAGGGCACTGGATCTATTTTGTATTTATTTACAAATAAGTAGTGAGGCAATCAAATAAATCCAAGACTAGTTTCAGGATTGCCCAAGAATGCATAGTAAACAAACTAACAGATATTGCAACTGATCAATGATCCACAAGCACACTTAAAAAGTGCTAAAAGGGTGGGCAATAATGACACTGAGCTGTCTTTTATCTGCTCAAGGGGGAGAATTGCAAATTTACAGATGTCAAGTAGAAAAGAAAATATGTAATGGAGAAAAATATCTGGAAAAGTGTGTGCAAATAAAATAAAAGCTGTGAAAAGTCAAGTTAACAAGATCAAAAAGCCAAGAGTGCTGGCCAGAGCCCTTCAGATGGCATCATTTGTAAGAACTCCTCAAACCAGGGGTCATCAGGGGAGTGAGATGAGGCAGAGGAAGAGTCTAGTTCACACACCCTGTAGTGTTTCTGCCTGAAGCCCTGAGGCCTTTTGTCCCACTGTGATAAAGTGGTGAAGGCTCAGACAAAGGTCAAACATGGTCTGAGGTCAAAGTAGGTAAAGAAGGAGGCACTGAAGGGAGCATCTGCAGCAAGGGTTCTGTCAACAATTCCATTTTCATCGTGCGCATCTGCTTTGGCACTAAGTTACCTCACAATGAAGGACATGGCACTGACCTCTGCCAGCACCAGCACTTAGCCCTTGCATTTAGCAACTGTCTGGTGCCAGTGTTGATGTCGATGATTTTGGGATGTAGGGCTTGAAGGCCAAAAAAATCCAACCTCAACACAGCTCTAAAATGGTTGTCTCTAAAGTTAGGCACAAGCTACTGACCTGAGTGTGAGAAGATGAGTAGGCAGCCAGCACTGAAGGCACCAATGCCAATTCCAGTTGTGCTGATGACAAATTAGGAACAAACTGTGCCAGCGCAGCAAAGTGCTAGGTCGTCTTGAAACAATGTGTGCCAGGAGCAGAAGCTCATGAAGAGGCTAGTATTCTTGGAGGGATGGTGGAGCTATCCCTTTTTAGATCGGAATGACAGAATGAGATTCAAATCCAACTAAGCCTTCACCTTGGCCTTTGACAACTTCACATTATCTATGTGCAAGAAGACAGACGTGGGAGGAAACAGAATGCAAGAACCTAACAAAAGGGGGCCTATTAGAGAGGGATCAGCTGAGAAGGTCCAACTCAGAAAAAGTAAATACTCTCCCTTTTTGAAGATGCAACTATATAAGGTTTAAGATGGTAGTCCTCAATTATTTGCATTGCCATCTTACACATTCCTTTGTCCACAGAAGTTTCCAGACACTTCCTGTAAGAAAATTTAGAAGAAGGAAGAGGAACACTATCTTGGAAAGCAGCTACATCCCATTTCTTAGAGGATTTGTCCCTTGATTTAGCTGTGGAAGTCTCACTATAAGACGCCCACCCCTAAGATGTTAATAGATATGTGGCACTCCTTTTAAAATCAATTTATTACTTTGGTCTCTTAAAGTACATTTGTTAAAATGTCTACATATATCACAGTCAGCCTGAGGCATTCAAGCATGTCACACATTTTATATACCTATCTTGCAGGAGGACTTTGTGGTCACAAACTTCACATTGTTTTGACACCAGCAGCTTTTTCCATAATATCATAATTGAACATTATCCCAACAGAAAGCCTGCTACAGCAGCAACATAAACTATGTGCCAAAAGTAATATAGCAACTAGGTATCAAAGTGCGGAAAAACACTTGCCAGCAGCATACCACTAAAGGTGCAACAGTAGGGAAGCCCAAAAACAAAGGCAATCTGTAACATAGGGGAGAAAAAAGAAACAAGTGCAAAGTGATTATTTCTTTCGGCTTTTCCCGGTTAGGGGTCGCCACAGCGGAACTCCGGTCCACTAATGATTGGCAGGGGATTTTTACAATGCTGAGTTACCAGCCCAATGCCCAACCTTCAAAGAAGGCACACCCATTCATGCACACACCTACCTGCATGTCTTTAAACGTCACACGACCATGGGGAGGACATGCAAACTCCACAAAGAAGGCACTCCTGCCGAGAATCGAATGGGAAAACCTCTTGCTGTAAGGCAACAATGCTAACCACTGCACCGCCGCGGCCTCCAATGAGTATTTAATAAGACAAAAAAAAATTTTTCACCAAAAAAAAAAAAAAAAAAAAAAAAAATGAAAGAAGGATAACCAATGCTGAGAAGATTATGAAGAGTATCTGAAACATGCAGTGAAACACTGCACTGTAAGCCCAAAAATAAATAAACCCCGTGGCTGTTTATTATCTTCATAAGTATGATGGGTAGCAAAGGAGATCTGGGGAGTAAAGGCGATGTACACAGCATCATGGGTAAAGGAGGAGGAGTTGAAGCCTGAGAAAGTTTAGATTGGTGCCACTTAGACTGAAAGCTAGCACTTCATGGGTTGGATGAACCAGACCATGAGAAATACTTAACGCAATTAATTTACTTATGTTGTACTATTCAGATGTGTATAATTATGTCCTTATTAACATTACTATTTAATATGATGAAAGTCTATTTTATGAATGTCAAAAAATGAAATACAGCTATGTTTTGATATATAGTTTTTCTTTAGAACATTTTAAATTGTATTTTCATCGTAACAGTTTTAATCACCATTTTCAAAATAATACTGTACATTTAAAGAAGATATTGGTAATTAAAGGACAAATATGCCTTAAGCACAATATTTCCTTTCTCTGGAGTATATTTCCTCCCTACAGATTGAGGCCTAAACATCCACATAATAAAAAAGCTTGACATAGAGTTTTTTTTTCCCCTCTGTGACATTTCTAACCTAGTTGACTTCTTTACTGCAAACAATCTAATTTCGTATCCTGGCTCTCCAAAGCTACTCATGCTTTGATCCATGAAAGAGATGCTCTATGAAAAAAATGGCAAACCACTAAAACTCCCACCTTTCTGCAAGGTTATAAGCAACTCAGAAACTGTGTAAAAAACGTATTATATTGGATAAATGCCAATATTTCCCTCAATTTCAAATCTCTCACCAAAATGACCCCCAAAAATTCTGGAATACTATAACTTCCTGCTCCACACTGGTTCTCCTCCCATCTCTAACCCTTTCTCCTATCACTCTCCCTCTGAAACTGCAGACTTACTCAACAAACACTTCATAGGCAGCATCTCTAAACTCCTACCCTCTGGTAACTCTGCTCATCTCAACTCTTCTGTGTCACCATCACCTCCCCCTAAACCTCTATGCTCTTCTGTCTCTCAGAATTTTACCTTGCGACCTGTTTCTACTAAATATATCAAATCCCTGCTTCTTAAACTAAAACCATGCTCTCCCTCTCAATTTCTGAAAATTGCTGCTGACTCTATTACATATCCTGTATCTTTCTTAATCAACCACTCCATTCAGGAATCTACTGTACCAGAAATATGGAAATCCTTCTATACCACTCCTCTACACAAAGGTGGCAACTCTGTTGAACCCTCTAACTACAGACCAATTGCTATTCTCTCATCGCTCTCTAAGATCCTTGAAAAATGTATACATACTCAACTACTATTTCATTCATGAAAATCTCCTCACCCCCTCACAACATGGTTTCCACCCTAAACACAGTACCTCAACTACCTTACTGTCCTTTACTCAAAAGGTTGCAGAAGCTAGGGACAACAACCTCCTCATCTCCTGTCTATTCCTTGATCTCTCTAAATCCTGTGACACTGTGTCTCATCCCATCCTTCTTAACAAGCTCTCAGACTAAACCTCTCTCCTTCTACTCTTGGCTGGTTCCAATCCTACCTTACTGGCAGAAAACAAGCTGTTAGATGGCAGCAGGCTTTCTCACCCTTCCTTGCTGTTCAAACAGGAGTACCCCAAGGCTCCATACTTGGACTGCTCCTTTTCAACATTTTTACCAATAACCTACATTCATCTTGCAGTCTCTCATCTGTAATACAATATGCAGATGACTCTTTTCTCTTATCTATCTCCAATACTATCTCTGAACTACACACTCTAACACAGAATTCCTTTATCTCTGTTGAAAAATGGCTCAGAAACAATCAACTAATCCTTAACACTAAGAAAACTCAGCTCCTTCTCTTCCTACCTCAGACACTCTCTCACCTTGAATCCAACTTTTCTCTTTCCTCCCTGGATGGCACCACTATCTCCACTGCCTCACACACCAAACTCTTTGGGGTAATAATTGATGACTGACTAAAATTTGACCTGCACATACAACAGGCCATCAAAAACAAAAACACCAAAAACTTGGACTACTTTATAGGAACAAAAAATTCCTCACTACTGCCACTAAATGCACACTTGTGCAGGCATTTTTCTTACCTAGTCTTCTATATGCTTCTGCCATCCTAACCAATATCCAAACTACCTCAATGCAGAAACCGGAACAAACATACAACAAAATTGCCAAATTTATTCTAAACCAACCACTCTCTTCACATCACTGCCTCTCACCAAACAAACTTCGGTGTCTGGAATTTCCGCACCTTCTCTTACAATCGCATCTCCACACTACCTTTTTCATACTCAACAACCCCTCTGTCTGCCCTACTCTCACCTCCCATGTTACTCTCTACTTTCCCCCTGGCCTTTCCAGTGTGCTGATCAGCATCTTCTTTCAGTTTATAAACCCAAAAGGAATATTGAAAAACTACTTTACAAACACCCTGTCTCACTAAATTGGAACAAACACCCTCTCCATATTAGATCCAACCTTTCCTTTCCCTGTTTTAAAAAGGAGCTTAAATCCCACCTACTAAACTTGAAATTATGCCGTTGCCTTGACCACACATAGTCTTAGTCTGTCCTACTGTATAACCTGTTGCATCTCCTGACTTTCTTTCTTTCTCTGTTAATAACTTCTGCTTAAACTAACCTCCTAAACCCTCAGCTCTACTACTATAGTCTGACTATAGCCCCCTCCTTTCTCTCCTCCCTCCCGTTGTCCACACTATTTATCTTTTTCCCCCACTTCCTATCAATGTTTATACATTGTCCTTCTTTTGAACAATGATTATCTTTTTTGTTTTTACTCTCATATGTAGTAAATTTTAGACCACTGCTATCAGTGCAACCCTTAATGTTCATATTTTTTTCTTTTGTCTTTCTGTTTATAATTGATTTCGTATTTACATTGTATTTTTTATACTTTTTTGTCCTGTATGTTTATTTTTGCTTATGTTTGCTGGGGCTCTTTCCCCTTGGGTCTCCACTGAAAATGGGTTGCTTACTATCAGTGCCATGCAAATAGTTAATAAACTTTTCTTTTTTGCAATTATTTTGTATTGTGATTGTTATTTAATATTTGTATATTGTCACTTTATCTTTACTTATGTTTGCTGAGGCTTTTCCCCTCAGGTTTCCACTGAAAATGGGTTTGTTTGCAAACTCACTTGGACTAACCCGGTTAACAAATGTGAAATAAATAAATAAATATTAACATCAAATGAAATCTCATGATAAATTATTAGGAATTTATCTCCTTTGTTCTAACATCACATCACCTATCACATTTGAAGATTTCTTGCCATGGAAAACACACATAGCAAGGTAAAAAGCACTCATAACTACACTAAAGGGCAAGCGTAGCCTATTTTTATGGCATTTTCACTAGAGACATAAGGCTGCTCTGGCTAAAAATATTTCTCATGTCTACTATTTTAAATTAATTGAACTGTAACATGACTGGATAGGGTCTATATTATAACAGCGAATGATCAAAAGATCGAACGCTGTTATATCGACCCCAAAACACCGAAAACATAAAATAGCGAACTAGCAGAACGTTTTTTCCCAGGGAAAAAAATTGCTGTTCCCAAAAAAAAAAAACACACTAACACTATTTATTTGTGCCCCCCACACCCCTACTTAAATATACCAACTCCAAGATCAACAGCAAAGTGACGGCAGCGGCCAAGCAACTTCTTTCCCAGGGAAAGAATTTGCTTATAGGCTGCTTCGTCATTTTGCGTTTTCGACATTTGAAGTTCGACCAAGATGCATTCGACAGAATGCATCTTCGGTCTTCTGATAGGAACCCAACTGGATAGACAAGGGTGAAATAATTTTATGAAATGTGTCCTAACTATGAATTATGGCCATAAGTATCTTTCCAAGAAAACAAGCTCACATCAGCATGCCAAACCCCATTTGGGCATTTAAGGTTAGGAAAAAAATGAAAATTAAAAATAGCTACTTATTGTGTCACAGTTAGGTTTGGATTGTGAAGAAGCAAGGTGAAAAATATGTATTTATTTATTTATTTATTTGACATTTGTTGACTGGGAAAGTCTGACTGGGTCAGGAACCCGTTTTCAGAGGAGGCCCAGGGAGAAAAGCTCCAGAGAGTAAAAACATTTGATAAAATAAAATACAGTGATCATTACATTTCCATTTAGCAGTGTAGCTTACAAAGTTACAAGGTGTCTCTACTGGCATATAAGCAGTTTAATAACACATACTGCAGTAATTGCAATCAAGAAATACAGAAATAAAGGTTAATACAGTTAGTTTATCTAATTATAATCCTTTTTGGTAGGCTGATTGTATACAATATAGTGAAAGTATGCATAGTTTGAAAGGATGTCTATAAGGTATTTTAAGTAGACTGCATATATATATATATATATATATATACAGACACACACACACACACACACACATATATATATATATATATATATATATATATATATATATATATATATATATAAAACTAGTTTTCATTCCCCCCCAGTGATCCTTTGAAACCAGATCATTAATGTATAATTTAGGTTATAATAAGGGCTAGCACCAATAGTTTAAAAATAGGCCACTAGATTCATTGACATAGGGCATATTCCTACACATGGGACTTGTAAGAAGTTGACTGTATGCAGTCTCAGAAGAATTGTGATTCATAAAGGTGAACAAATCCTGTGGTTTTAACTAATTGTCAGTCATTTGGTGGTATAGACCTCCTCTCTAGAGTTGAGGCCAAAGGGTTCCTTTTTGTAGAGTATGAGTTCTTCTAGACATTCATAAAAATATACTATCACAGTGATTAAATTAACACAAGTGCAACAAACTGGGATCATGCACAGACTGCAAAATGCAGCATCATGCACAGGATAATAAAGATGTCATGGCTGCATTATAAAGACATTAATGTGGATGATGCCAGCTGTCACTTGTCACCCTGCTTAGGGATGCCCACACAGTCATGAAAATGCTATCACCTGTAACACCAGTGTTAACCATAAAAGATGCATCTGTAATAACACTGTAACCAAGTACAAATTCAGATTACTGAAACAGTACTGATCTGCATAACAATCAACAAAGAAAGTTTTCATTTGTCTTGAACGTCACTGCACCTGTTCTTGGCAGACTGACCAAGATATGTTAATAAGGAGCTAGTTGTCACTCTAAGAATGCAAGATAATACAACTACTGCAAGAAAAGCCCAAAACGGTCAAACACTACAACATTGGTTCAGGCTCTTTCAAAGCTTTTATTCTGATGAAAAGGTATACTGGAGTGATGCTTTAAAAATTATTCAGTGCAGGGCTACTGTTTTTTAAATTATAGGAGTTCCGCATGCCTTCATTGTGCCTTCTGCAAAGTGTGGTCACTGTACATGAAATGTACATTTACACAGTGATCTCTGCTCTCTGTACTTTACTGTAAAGGCAGGCAGAACAAGGGATGATGGAGATGATATATAACATTGCGTCATGCCCACTGCAGAGGATTGCTTGATTGTAAGAATTTATAGAACTGTATAATACTGGAATGAACTGGAAATATCTGGAAAAAAATCGATGAGACTGGAATGAATGTCTTTATCTTTTAAGTGCCCAGAACTGTGCTGAACAGGTGCTAGTCTCTCCTTTACGTGCCAAATCCTCTTGTACCTTTCAGAATAAAAGTCTGCATACACTGTAGTTCAGTTAAGACTGTTTTATTACCTACAGTGGAGGTAGATGTCAATAATATCCAAATCAAATCTTTCTGACTCCAATAACAGTGCTGATAAACTGAAATAGCCTGAATTATGATGTCTGTAACTACTGTACTCTTTATTCTGTCCATAAATTCTGCATTCAGAATGTCAAATCTTACAGTATCCAATAACAGTGCTGATAAACTGAAATAGACTGTATTATGATGTCCATAGCTTCTGTGCTAATTATTCTCAGAATTATTTCTTTTCTCCTGAATAATATAATCAATATTCCGGAATGCTCAATATTTGACCTGACTTTTGTACTTACTCTCAAGTGTCTGTACCAAACATCTGTGGACTGCACTACAATGACTTTCTGAGTATCAATCTGAAAGAACTAACTGACTCACTGTGTCTGAAGTACCTGCTAATAATACCAAAAGCCAGTAAATTTCTACACGCCTCTTTAACTTTGGTTCCCAAGCCTGTTTGTACTTAATGTACCGCATACTCTGTTAGCAAATTTTATTCTTATCAGTATGCTTGACTGAAGGTTACTGAAACATTCCTTTACTTCTGCTTTAATATGGCTGCATTTCTAGGCCTTTAAATGAAATCTAATCTTACAAAATTCCCCCTAAGACCCCAAACAGAAGTCTATTTTGTAGTTACTTTAAAATATGAAATATAAAATGAAGACATGGGCCTGACCTTACATTTTAGGCCGACACAAGGTCTATTTTACTTACAGTATTTATGTACGATGTATTCTGGAACAATTGTTTCTGAGATTACTAAATTTGAATTTGCTTCTGTAATTACTTAATAAATTTAATAATATAGTCTGCAAAGGATAGTAGAATGATCACTAGAAATAATATAAATATTTTCCTTAACTGATAAATAAACCCTCGGTCTTAATTTTGACCCCTAGGTGTCACTTGAGCATTTACGGTCTGTTGATTATTTGAAAATATTTTAGATTGAAGTCTCTTAACTTTATGATTTAATTATAACTGGGCAATTCTTTAATATGTGATATAACTGCTATAAAGTATTTTATGTAGCCATTTATAAAATCTTTTTACACCTATAATATATGTATCTTGAAACATAGTTACCATACACTGCATAAACTTGCTTGTGCAACTCTTCAGCTGTAGTCGTTATTAATAATCTTGTTCATTTACCTTTTTAATTCTATGCCCTGTAATAGATGTCTGTGTTTTAAATTTGTGTCTCAAATATCCTGTAAATATCTATCTGCTGTAATAGTAGAAGTACATTTAATAAAACCTCCACATTCATGGCCAACAGAACATCATAAAAATGGTTAGCCTTTCAGTCTGAAAGACACCTCATTAACATATACGCTAATGGGGATCCAGTAGAATGATTGCTCCCATTGCTGGGAGTTATACTGCATCACTGTGCAGGGGCAGGCCAGGTGTGAATGAGATACTGAGCTTGTCTGCACTGTTCTACACACCGTGAGATGCCACTGCATCTCTTGTACAAAAAAAATAAAAAATCTGTCTGCTGTCTGCCCAAAGTGACAGTGATGTAGCCATGCACTATGTTATACTGAGCATGTTACCATTACTTGCTCACCAGGTGCTGAGCTGAGTGATGTAGCCATGCACTATGTTATACTGAGCATGTTACCATTACTTGCTCACCAGGTGCTGAGCTGAGTGATGTAGCCATGCACTATGTTATACTGAGCATGTTACCATTACTTGCTCACCAGGTGCTGAGCTGAGTGATGTAGCCATGCACTATGTTATACTGAGCATGTTACCATTACTTGCTCACCAGGTGCTGAGCTGCACTTTTTTGTAAGAAATGCCATCTACTGATCCACACTGTAGTCTGAGATTCACTTATTTGTAAATCAAGATCTAGTGGATCCTCACTTGATTACCATCTGTGTAACAGGAGTAGTCCAGGTATGCAGCCATGGAAGTGAATGGTCAGCTGTATATGGTCCATCTCTGAATAGCTCAAGTCTGTGCTCTGTGGCTTGTAGAATTCATCTACCCTGCACAGTCATGGACCTGTTTATAAATCTTGGCACAACACTTCACTTGGGACACACATGGTGAATTATTGTTCCACCTGACAAATTTGTTTAGAGTTCCACATTGATGAAATATGTGTTACAGAAAGTCCAGCAAAAGATCCATTCTTATTTCTAACATAATTTACTGAATTTATTCTCAATTACTTCAGCTCTCTAGGTGGAGTATATTGCCTAACAGTACTAGAGATACTGGGACAGTAAGACGTAATGAGAATTTTGTGGATATAGGTAAGATGTGAGTTTACTGGACAGTTTGTGTCATATTAACCTGCTGAATAAGGTGTAGCAATGTTCCTGCCAGGAAGCATTTGTAATGAATTCGGCTGCACTGAGAGAAGTCACTTCAGGTCTGCACAAGAGATTGTTCTGTAAATTTTTAGACTGTTGAACTATGAGTGATTGAGTAATAGGATATTTAAGGAGATAATTATCATTCTTAAGACTCTAAGACATTTCTTGTTTTGTGTGTGTATGTGTGTGTGTTCACGGGATCTACCCAATGGCTTCTGTCCTTCACTTAACTGACCCATTCCTTCCTCCATTAGGGAGAGAGTTATATGGTCCATTCATTCCCAGTGTCAGCAAGAGTCAGGTGCTAGGGAGTAGGACAGTCTATTAGTCCTGCAGGCTGTCCTAGCTTCACGCACAGGCAGCTTGTGTGCTCCACAGCTGCTGTTCTTAGTACGTGCATGCATGCAGCATATGCAATCTCTTCATTAGGTAGTTCACCACTATGTAACAGATGCATGCCAGAATCCTTGATGCAGGTAAAACATAGTCCCATAGAAATCACCAGTGCAGCAAGCTGCACTTCCCACAGGAAGGATACGTAGGTATCAGCTGCTCCCATCTTGCCCTCTTCCAGTCCCTCCAGCACCAATACAGTTAATCAAACATGGGCCATCTGGGGTGAACTCAGACTTTATCCCTACACCACAGAGGATAGGCAAGAATCAAACTTTTAAAAAGTTTTGCCATCACTACTAAGAGTCTGCTGTTCTTTCTGTAGTGACCATAATTCATTTTGCCACCTAGACAAGCATGACCACCACTGATGCATCTTAATCCATTATGTTTTTTTGTTTGTTTTGTTTAATTAGGCACCTACTTGTAATTCAGAATGTTTGATTATCATGGCTACCTTGTGCATTCATAAAGTGCTTAAGTGTAATGGCAGAGACTTGTAAGGAAGTAGAGAATTTTCATGTACTCATATCAAGGTGATTTGTTCATCAAGACCTTTTCAAGGGAATGCACATCCAGGTCAGGGAGAGGCCCTTGTTTTTGTTTTTTTTTTTGTTTTAATAATTATAATAAAAGTCAATTGGTTAAATAGTAATACTGTCCTTTATAAGGTAACTACTTCCTTAGGATCATACTGGTCATTACAATATGCAAAACTAATTTGTTCCAGACTAGATTTAGACAGAGTTTATGTCACAAACACCAGGCAGATCTTACATGAAACTTTCTGGGTGCTTCAGGTTTTATGGCTACATTCATAGCAGTAGTCCTCACTTTGGCAGACATTTACTAAATGTCCAACAATGTTCATTTAAGATTAAACTATAGCAATTTTAGTAATGGTCACAGATCTTCTTCAAAGACAGTTATCAAGCCATGTCTTTCAGCTTCTCCCATTAGGGGTCACCACAGCGGATCGCCAGTCCAGAGACTGTTTGGCAGTGGAGTTTTTAAGGTGTTGAGTTGCCAGCCCAGAGCCCAACCTTCACAGAAGGCACATGCACCTACCTGCATGTCTTTAAAACTCACTCAACCACAGTGAGAACATGCAAACCACACAGAAGGCACTCCTGCCAAGAATCGAACCAGAGAACCTCTTGCTGTGAGGCAACAATGCTAACTGCTGTACTACCACGGCCCTTCAAAGACAGTTATCCCTGATTTTATTTTCCCTTACAACTTCTAATAAATAATTTCCTTTACCCACCTTCATCAGTGTAAAAAAGCTGCAACCATCATATTATGGAATACTAACAAACTAACTAAACACAAACATTCTGAGAGTGAAGTTACTCCTGAATATCCTTCAGAATTTCCAGCCCAGGCTTCAGGCTAGGTCTATCCTTTTTTAAAAAATTTAAATGCCTCTGTTACCTTCTTCATCAGGAAGCATAAATGATTTAATTACAATGTCTTATGTCACTAGAAATTATAAAAATGTTGAGTTGGCAGTGGAATCATGTCTGTCCATAAGGTCATAGCGCATTCTATGCTCCCTCATTGTATGTCCTACTAATGTAGCCATTCATGTTTGGGATTCCTCAAGAGATGGATCAACCAAGAAGTGAGGCCTGAGAGACATGCACAGGTCACTCTAACTTAGTCCTTCTTGTCATCCTAGAAAGCATAATACAGTCCAGTTTCAGTACATGTAAAGGTGAAACTGGATTATCCTAACCAGAAGCATTATTCAACTGTTGAAGCAGAAAATCCTTCAGGGAATCCCACAACTTCATCCGGTTGTAGCAGTGCTAACCAAGTTTCACAGTTATGGGTTCGGGTCTCCATAACGCGATCTCAGTCAGAACGGTCCAATGGCCTGTATTGTCAATGAGATGATGCATTCAACAAAGTGGCCATTCGTTGATATGACATAGACAAATGGGTTGTGTATGTGCAGTCATTATTATGTCATGCTAGCAGATCCAGTTCTGGTTGCTTGTGCTTTTGAAACTACAAACAGGAAGTATTTTTCCTGTAATTGCTTCTCTTAAGTCATCATCTTTTTTCGGCTGTTCCCGTTAGAGGTCGCCACAGCGGATCATCTGTTTCCATTTCTTCCTGTCCTCTGCATCTTGCTCTGTCACACCAAGCACCTGCATGTCCTCTCTCACCACATCCATAAACCTTATCATAGGCCTTCCTTTTTTCCTGTTACCTGGTAGCTTCATCCTTAGCATCTTTTTTCCAATATATTCAGCATCCCTCCTCAGCACATGTCCAAACCAATGTAATCTTGCCTCTCTGGCTTTGTCTCCAAACCTTCCAACCTGGGCTGACCCTCTAATATACTTATTCCTAATCCTGTCCACCCTCGTCACACCCAGTGCAAATCTTAACATCTTTAACTCTGCCACATCCAGCTCTAACTCCTGCCTTTTTGTCAATGCCACTGTCTCCAACCCATATAACATAGCTGGTCTCACTACCCTCTTGTAGACCTTCCCTTTCCCTCTTACTGGTACTCATCTGTCACAAATCACTCCTGACACTCTTCTCCACCAACTCCATCCTGCCTGTACTCTCTTCTTCACCTCTCTTCCACACTCACCATTACTTTGAACTATTGATCCCAAGTATTTAAACTCATCCACATTCGCCACCTCTACTCCTTGCATCCTCACCATTCTGCTATCCTCCCTCTCATTCACACACATATATTCTGTCTTAGTCCTGCTGACCTTCATTCCTCTTCTCTCTAGAGCATATCTCCATCTCTCCAGGGTGTCCTCCACCTGTTCTCTACTCTCACTACAGATCACAATGTCATCTGCAAACATCATAGTCCACGGGGACTCCTGTCTGATCTCGTCTGTCAACCTGTCCATCACCATTGCAAATAAGAAAGGGCTCAGAGCTGATCCTTGATGTAATCCCACCTCCACATCCGTCACTCCCACCGCAGACCTCACCGCTGTCACACTACCCTTGTACATATCCTGTACCACTCTTACATACTTCTCTGACGTAATCTTTTCAAAGTAACTATATTTTAAGGAAGTCTCTGTATCAGACAGTTATGCTACCCTTTGTTTTCAAGGTGTTGCAAGCACAGTACAGTGCCTCTCTGAAGTTATATAGTTACATCTAGTAAAATCATAGTTCAGTTCATAGGATAACAGAGACACAGATCTTAGCTTTCTGATAAAATTATGTTTTGTAATAAACTGAGATCTGAAAATTGTATTGTTTTGTTTAGCAAAAACTACTCATTTTTTACAGCTGAAGTTTAGGCTGAGGCTTGCTAGTATTTCACACAGAAAATTGCTACAAAATGAAAGCATGTTTACATCAGAGTCTCCAAAACTCTCAAAAGGAAAAAAATATTTTTTTAATCAACATCTATAAAAAATCTTACCACTTTGGAGAATATTAGACAGAGTGGGCATGACTATCAGGTAATGGAGTTATCCATTCTCATACCTTCTTCAGGTGCACACTGGTGTAACTGTGATACTTGGAACTGCAGAATTTTAAGTACAAATGAAGAAAAAATTTACTAACTCCAAGACTGTGGTATTCCTGAATATTCCGATTAATATGAGGTACGGTGATCTTGGAGTTATACATAAGTAGCAGAAGTGTGGATAGTAAATCTTCCTGTATTGGAGGGAAGAGGGAAGCAAAGACCCTTGCAAAATGTGCTTTTCAGAATTTGCTGTTTCTCTGCTTGAATTACAGCTAAAGTTTTGGGTATCATAACTCTCACTGTCTGATCTGGCACTTCTGAAAGGGAGCCACAAAACAGAAATCAGCGTATACACAGACATATGATAATGCCTTCTTTTATAACATACTGCTTGAAAAATTCTACATAGCCCCTGCTGCTATCATGTACTGATTATGAGATATCCCCAACAGAGAGGGTTAAGACATGCCTGTAGCATGACTGCTGTTACAGTACCACGGAGAGAGATGGCATATATGGGGTAGGCCATGAAAGCAATATATCAAAAACAGTAGCATTTTGATGTAGGGTCAGGTGTCATGTGGATAAATGCATTACATTAGGAGAAGGCCAAGAGTATTTGCAAATCTTTTCTGGAGGGATACTTATATTTGTACATGCAAAATGGTAGCACTTTTGGGCATGTGATGTTGTTGCTTCATTTGCATGCATGAAGTCAACAAATCAAGAAATAACATAATTACATTCATCAGTCAAAAGAGATTTGCCCTTGTGATATTTGGCATACATGTATACTTCCACAATTCAGTATATGAAATAAAAGCTGGATTTTTTTTCCAGCAAGGCACACACAGACCAGAACTTTTCTTTCTGGTTCAGGGATGAAACCTAAGGAAATTAAATTAACTGCCCAGGGCCAGTGCCCATGAAGGGTCTCATTTAATTCTACTGAGCCCCCGCAACTGTACTGTGTCACCATAAACAAAACTGTGAATTAAGTGCTTAAAGAAGGAAAATTCTTAAACTGCCAAACTGGAAAAATACAGTTTGCTGGTAATAAATATATTTGGACTATTTTAAGCAGAGTTGTTTAAAAATTATCCTGAAAGTAATCTTGCAAGGATTATCTTTTACGTCACAATATTTGCCCTTTCAAAGATATGAAAGACAGGCTCCTTAATCTTTGTTACAGTTTCAATAGCTAAAAGATGGTGTAACAGGATCTACAGCAGCAATTCGTTATACATAAAATATTCAGCATTTTTTCTAAAATAAAATGCTGTTCATTTGTTGCAGCTTGCATCAGATAATGAAGTAAAATCTTAATCTGTATCTATTAAGAAAGAACAAATAAAATTCCTGATGATGACATTATAATAAGGTTCCAGTCATCCAGAATAACTTCTAATCCCAATTACATTTCCCAGTTCTGTTCTGAACGGGTGCTGGCTTAACTCTAATTAAATACACACCAGATTTTAAATGTCTGAAATATGTTTAAGATTTAAATGAAAGAAAATATGTTCTTTGCATCACAGCTGTGAAATATGAACATATTTACTGGAAAGGAACTGACTAGGAGACCGTATTGAACAAAAACAAGTTGTATATTTACAGTCCTGCAACACTTGTTTGGTATTCTGTACATCTGTTTAGGACAGCGTAATATTGTATTAGATTTACTAGTACAGTATCATTTGATTTTCAGGATTCCTGTACAAACAGGTTATTGTCAACAATTTACATAACATCATTTTTTGGATTCAGCTGCACTTATTGTTATTTAATATTATACATTCATATGACAGTTCCAGCTCACATATCACACTGTGTTACATGAACATTATACATTCATATGACAGTTCCAGCTCACATATCACACTGTCACATGAACATTATACATTCATATGACAGTTCCAGCTCACATATCACACTGTCACATGAACATTATACATTCATATGACAGTTCCAGCTCACATATCACACTGTGTTACATGAACATTATACATTCATATGACGGTTCCAGCTCACATATCACACTGTCACATGAACATTATACATTCATATGACAGTTCCAGCTCACATATCACACTGTCATATGAACATTATACATTCATATGACAGTTCCAGCTCACAAAAAAATACTGTCACGTGAACATTATACATTCATATGACAGTTCCAGCTCACATATCACACTGTCACATGAACGTTATACATTCATATGACAGTTCCAGCTTACATATCACACTGTGTCACATGAACATTATACATTCGTATGACAGTTCCAGCTCACATATCACACTGTGTCACATGAACAAAGGATACTAACAGTATATGTGACCATCCCTGAAGTGTATGCATTTGCTTTTACCCTTCCTCCTACCTCTGATCTTCTTCTCCAAGGGACTACATCTCCTGATTTTAAAGCATTTCTTGAAAAGTTAATGCAATTTAAAGGAGAACTGCATTGTAGCACAATGCCATGGATGTCTAATACAACATTTATGAGCAGACAAGTGAAGTTATAAAACAGTATAGGGCAGATATTGATATATCTAGTTGCAGTCCTGCTTTCTGTGAAATGATGGGAACAGATTTCATGATCTGCAGATATGCTATTCATGACAACTCTGAGATTCACTCTGCACTTTTTTCAGTGTTGATTGTCATATTAGAATCGTCCTGGGCATCCTGGGAGAATATCAGGTGCAAATAGATGTTTGGATTTTGTTTATTGAAATTATCATGCTTCATGCTAGCATCACAAATTTTTGATGGTGTGACTGTTAAAACAAGAACTGTTTGTTAAAAAAGTGTGTTCAGTGTGGGGGACAGGTTTCCCATCTTGCAGTATGATTACACTGAATGCAGGCAAGTAAGCTTGGAAGGGCAGAAAGCTTTAAGTGATAACTTTGAAAAGACCAAATGGTGAATGGGGGGGTTTAGTCTATTTTATATATCTGATGTGCCATGGCAATGAATAAATAGGATAGATGGTTTCACTGGAAAATCAAATGTTCCCTTTTTGTCTAGGATTGTGTGACCTCTGAATTAGAATATATTACGAAGGGGGGTGTAGGAGTATGCCACTTGATAAGGGGGTGCAGGCAGGTTTCTCTGCATGGTGTCACATTTGAACTAATTTGACTTTCAAATTTTCTTCAGTCATTTTCATATATTTTGATTACATTTGTTTGCTTCTTATTAACTGCATTATAACCAGGAAAATCTCCTAGCATGAATACATTTTTTGTGGGGTGCTGGGGAGGTGTCTTGTTATGCTCAGTGGACTGCTGTGTCACTGTGCTTAGAGCTGTAGTGTTGCACTGAGAGCTGACCAGGCTGATAAACTAGCCCTAGAACTATAGACCTCCACCTCATTTAAACATCTACTGAAACTGTTAACAGTACTAGAAATGGTATATTTTCCAAAAATAAATATTATTTTGTCAATGTGGTTTGCATACTGCAATGTTAAGTTTGAAAACATTTCAAAATCATATCTGGCTTCTGGAAGTACAGATTTATTGAACTTTGCCTGCTGGCACTGCTTCCATAACCCCCACACAGCAGGCACTGCTTCCATAACCCCCACACAGCAGGCATTGCTTCAATAACCCCCACACAGCAGGCACTGCTTCCATAACCCCCACGCAGCAGGCACTGCTTCCATAAACCCCATGCAGCAGGCACTCCTTCAATAACCCCCACGCAGCAGGCATTGCTTCCATAACCCCCACGGAGCAGGCACTGCTTCAATAATCCCATGCATCAAGCACTGGTCCATAACCCCACACACAGCAAGCATAGCTTCCATAGCCCCCACACAGCAGGCACTGCCTCCATAGCCCCCACGTGCAGCAGGCACTGCTTCCATAACCCCCACACAGCAGGCACTGCTTCAATAACCCCACACAGCAGGCATTGCTTCCATAACCCCCAAGGAGCAGGCACTGCTTCAATAACCCCCATGCATCAAGCACTGGTTCCATAACCCCCATGCAGCAGGCAGTGCTTCCATAGCCCCCATGCAGCAGGCAGTGCTTCCATAACCCCGACACAGCAGGCACTAGTTCCATAGCTGCCACATGCAGCAGGCACTGCTTTCATAACCCCCATGCATCAATCACTAGTTCCATAACCCCCACGCAGCAGGCAGTGCTTCCATAGCCCCCAAGGAGCAGGCACTGCTTCAATAACCCCCATGCATCAAGCACTGGTTCCATAACCCCCATGCAGCAGGCAGTGCTTCCATAGCCCCCACGCAGCAGGCACTGATTCCATAACCCCCACACAGCAGGCACTAGTTCCATAGCTGCCACATGCAGCAGGCACTGCTTTCATAACCCCCATGCATCAATCACTAGTTCCATAACCCCCATGCAGCAGGCAGTGCTTCCATAGCCCCCACACAGCAGGCACTGCTTCCATAGCCCCCACGTGCAGCAGGCACTGCTTCCATAGCCCCCATGCAGCAGGCACTGCTTCCATAACCCCCACGCAGCAGGAACTGCTTCCATAAAAACCCAATGCAGGATTTTTGTATCTTTATGCATATTCTTCAGAACGCATTCCATTACAAAGCTCAAATTATTCAAGTTGTTCTTTGTTTATGGGTGAAAATCTGTGTTTTCCCACCATGACTCACAGGCCCATCTATCCACATACTGACCCACATTTCCATTAATGTGCTCTTCTGGCCATATCAAAATGTGACCTTGCATTACATTTAATGAGTTTCCTCCACCCGGCTGAGAAAATCTTATTTGCCAGTGTGGTTCTGGGTCTCCATACACATGGTTTATATGTATTTTATTTTTGTTTTACATTTGATTACTGGGGTGCTACACTGATCACAAGTGACCATATACAGGAACTGCCTTGGTGAAATAATTCACAAAGCAAAAAAAGTTTAACAGAGAGACAGCAAGTTGTACACATCAAAAATAGAACAGAAAGTAGCAATATATATTAAAAACTGTGTATTCTCAATTAATAGATGTAGCAACAATTATGAGAGAAATGCATATTTTACAATTTTACATGATAATATTTCAGGTTTACATCATGGTGGGAAATGCTGTGAAGTAATGAGAGTCAGAATGGGGGGGTGAAGTTAAGAGGTGTTAGTAGTTGAGGGTGAGTAAGGCAGGAGGTTGAGAAGCCCTTATGTAATGTGGCCTGCTGGGAGACTGGGGTACAAGTGGGCCCACAGTAACATGTCTGGAAAACACTTTTAGGCTTTATAGGTGACAGTGTTGGGGCATGAGGGTACATGGAGGCCTGTGCAGAAATACAATAAACAAATACAGCTGTCAGAAGGAGAATGTATAATCTGATAATATTCTACAGCTAAAGCTGCGCCACTGTCCTGCAGCCAACCCTCACTATTCTATCTGTCCCATGCCTATTTTCAGCCTACTCACAGTTCCGTTTCTCACAGCCACAAATTGTATTCTGTGGATACTGCATTAAGTTCACTACCTTCTGTGTAAAAGCATTTCCTCAAGTCCAAACTGAATTTTGTTCCCCTACTTTGTAGCTGATGCCCCTTCTTGTGTGCCATGCCCATCTTCATTTCTACTCCCGCACTTGCCCCTTCAAGATCTTTTTTATTTTATTTGGGTTTTGTAGATAAGTGAACTTGACCACAAGGTTCTTTTCAGCCATGACCTAGTCATAAAAATATAAACAAGATTAAGGAAAGTTCAGCAATAAAAGAATTACTAACTGAACAGCTAGATTTAGCAACTAACAGGCGTAAAACTAGTTATCTTAAGGAAGTCGATACATATCCTGAACTCAGACCCATCAGATAAAGAAGAAAATTCAGGAAAAAAGTAACCATGCCAAGCAGAGAAAGGACAGAATGTATCCACCTTTCTGAGTCAGAGCTCAGATGAACTGCTGTTTCAATTATACACCATGGAGGCAAAGGCCATAGTCCAAGTCCAGAAGTACAACTCTAAAGTGTGTGCTTCAACTAGAATTTCAGGAACTTTGCACTAAAACGTATAACTGAAACAGCAGTTAATTTGAGTGCAGGTTCAGAAAACAACAGGTGGATGAATTTTCACATTTCCCCATTTTGTCTAGTTATTTCATGTGTTGTACTTGGGGAGGAATCTGCTCCTGCACCTGGATTAATGTGATGTGCGTTGATACATGGCCTCTGAAGGGGGAGGGAATGTACCTTTGTACCTGTACAGAGGTGATGTGTCTTAATACACTTCCTCTGTGGGAGGAGGAATCACCTAGATTGCAGTGATGAGTGTTGATACACTTCATCTGTGGGAGGAGGAATGCCCCCCCCTGCATCTAGATTGCAGTGATGTGTGTTGATACACTTCCTCTGTGGGAGGAGGAATGTCCCCCTTGCATCTAGATTGCAGTGATGTGTGTTGATACACTTCCTCTGTGAGAGGAGGAATGTTACCCCTGCACTGGATTGCAGTGATGTCTGTTGATACATTTCCTCTGTGGGAGGAGGAATGTCCCCCTTGCATCTAGATTGCAGTGATGTGTGTTGATACACTTCCTCTGTGGGAGGAGGAATGTCCCCCTGCACCTGGATTGCAGTTATGTGTGTTGATACACTTCCTCTATGAGGAGGAAAATATTTCTGCACCTGGGCTGAGATGATGCACCTTGATGCAATATGTTCATGTATTCTAGTTGAGGTGATAATGTGCTAAAGTATCTCTTCATGGGTGGAGGAATATGCTTCTGTACCCTGATTAATGTGATATTGTGATAATACAACTCCTCTGCAGGTGCTGGAATGTGTTTCAAAGTTTCAAAGGTTCGCAGGTGTATACTAGACTAACCACCACTGGGATCTTTATAGTCCTAATCAAGCATCACAATTATATCCTACAAATTTATCTGCCTTAGAGGTTATTTTAAAGTGTATATGTAAGCTAGGGCCTCTGCCATTAGACATGTAGATGCTAGACCTGAGGTATATTTCCACTTTTCTATCCACGTGTCTAGGTTTCTCTTAAACAGGGGGAGCTCTGATTCACATTGGTAGGAAATCTGCTCCAGAGAACTGGAATAATCTGAGAGACATACCAGTCCTGCCAACATGTCCTATTTATGTCACAGGCAAAACGTAAATCCCTGTATTGAGTAATTCTGATGCTATTCATTTTGCAGATTCGCAAAATGTACATCAGAGTGGGATCCAAGGATGCCTTGTATGCCAGGCATAGATAGCTGGTCATAGTCTGTAAGAAACAGAATATAGTGATAGGGCTTTGAGGCCATCTGCATAGGACATACTGTTTATGCTCAGAATTCTTTTTGTGAGGAGCCTCTGTGGACATTCAAGTTATTACCTTTGCCTAATCAGTTACTACCAAAGGGGCATTATACTGAATGATGGGTCAGATGAGGGCCAAATACAGTGGAAAAATGACTTCCTTGGACTTAGATGCCATGCCCTTACTTTAAAGTTGAGCAACATAGAATGATTTCCTTACTGGTTCTATTCTTAAGGTTGTCCTATAGATGAGGTACTTTCCTAGGGTGGCTGAGTTCCGAAAGGGTACTATTACACATTTCTTGGCATAAAGTTTTAAGCAGTGACTTTGGTACCAGTCATGTGTCTCTATTAGTCCTTCCTGTAAGATGTTAGTATCTTGGGAGCAGAATAATACAACATTTTAGGTAAAGTAGGATATTAAGAATGATTGTGCAGATACTGATCTCCTAATTTTCAACCATCTGCAAACTTGGTCAGCCAGAGGCCCTAGATATTAGCCTTGACTTCAAAGAAATAGTTCAAAAAAAGGAGTTGACCCAGCCCTCAGCCCTGAATGACTCTGCTAGGGACTGTCTTCTTTGTGGGGGTGGTAGCTCTTATCCTAACTTCCTTGGTCTTATCTAAGGGTCAGCTGGCTATCCAGTGGGTAACATAAGGGTTTACGCCTATATGCAAGATCTGTCTACAATGCTAAAGTGGTGTATTATATCAAATACCCTAGCCAGGTCAACGTAGGCTATATGGACTGTTTCACCCTCACTCTGTACTAGTTTTAATGAAGCAGCAGCTGAGATCATCCTCTCCATATCTGCTCTGTTTGTGTCTTATGCAGGTCTTCTTGTGTACCGTAAAGGCTTGAGTGGTTTTACCAGGTGGGATGGGGTGCCATTTGTTAATTTTGTTTTGAAGAGGTAAGTAGCATTTTGTAGTGGCATCAGAATGTTAAGCCAAAACAGTAGCACATCATCGTGACCCTTCTGCTTGGCAATGCAGGACCATTCCATAGTGGAAGGACATTTCATAGATTTACTTGTAAAACTTTTAAATATCATCTATCTGAAGATAATAGCAGGTATGTCTGGCCCTAGCAAAAAAGTGGTTGTGACATTACGATGCTCACAAAGAAGGGTGCATCATACACAGACGTAAAATGGCATCTATTTCAGCCATGTAAATCCAGTCCAAGATGGAGTTGTTACCAGCATGATAGAAGGGTGTGATAGGTTCATGCACAAGCTACATAAAAGAAGAGTCACTGAGGCAGCTAGATGGTAGCTTACAGTGGTCAGAGTACCAGTGGAGGCTGAAATCAGTTAGCAGAATAATACAACATTTTAGGTAAAGTAGGATATTAAGAATGATTGTGCAGATACTGATGGACGCTGATATGGCAGAGCAGACTATGATCTTAAGTTTATTCTTAATGACTAATTCAGTAACATCCAGTCAGAATCACAGTAAATAGTATTCTGACAACAGGCAATGAACCCAGATAACAATAGTTTTTCTGGTAACAGTACTTAACCCCTAATTCTGTCACCTGATACTTATTATTTTATTTATTTTACATTTGTTGACTGCAATAGTCTGACTGGATATATGTCCATTTTCAGCGGAGGCCTTGGGAGAAAAGCTCCAAGATAATAATACACATTGAACATTTAGTAAATGCTAGTTTCAAGCAGATTACGGTTATAAGCAATACCAGCATTTAGCACATATAGTACTAACTTATTATAAAACACTTTACAAAACATAACATTATTTTCAAAGTTAAACATACATAACTTTACATCCAGGTTTAAGACACACTGTGCAGCAGTTATACAACTGACCCTTCCTGAAATGGAGTGGTAGAAAAAAGTTAGAAGTAGTTGAAGGTAAAGCACCTAAGAAATAGGAACCCTGAAACTTGTGAAGTATTGTTGGAAGCAAGCTAATTCATGGGGAGCAATTTTCTTTAGTAGGGCAAAAGAGAGTGAAATGTGTTTCTTTCTTCAGTGTGGTAGGTCCCCAGAGTTGTGATATTAAAGGAATTGTTGGGGCTGCAGCTTCTCCAAAAACATCTGTGTTGTACCACTTTAAAGGGAACAGATTTGACTAGCTGCCATGCTCAACAAAAGTGCTCCTGAAGAAATGGATATGAACAGACTGAAGGAGGTACTGGATGTTTATCATCTTTATATTCTTTACCTATATACTATCCCTTTTGTCCCTTCGTTTTTGAGATGAAAACATCCTCATTTTATTAGCTTTTCTTCACACTGTATCATCTATTCCACTTGTCACTATCTACCTTCCTTTTTATCTCCAGTGGCATGGTCTCCATGTCCTTGTATGATTTGCAGGGATGAGTGCTCTACTCTGAAGGAACTAACCACTGCTGTCTGGAGTAGTGGAAACATAACTTCAAGGTGCTTGGACCCCCTTCCTCACAGGATGCACCTCAGCATTATGTAAGTTTTCATTGCAGCTTTTCATTTCTATCAGATGTCCCATTCTGAAAGCTATAACCACCTCTGCATCCTTCTCCTGCTCGATTTGTTGCATTTCATTGTCACCTAATGCACAATATGCCTCTGAAGTGTTGTAGGCCAGGTGGAGAAGCTTATACTGCTGGAACCCAAGTTAAAGTGCTACTTTGTAATGCATTGATTTAATCGCTCTGTTAATCTCCCCATGCCCCTTCTTAGGATGTCGCCATTAGCTACAGAAAACACTACTTAGGTGTCATCTGCAAACATTTTCACCCTTGGTATTTCTCATACAAATGCACTTAAAAAGCGTGGAATTTAAAACAAATCCTGCAGCACACCAATTCTCTTGGCATATCCAGAGATAGGGTATACCTGAGAACTACCTTCTGGGTCTTTAATTTTAGCTTTGCTTTTACCCAGTTAAGAACCTTTTGTCCAGTCCTATTCTGCCAATTTATTATTATCCCATAAGGTGGAAAACTGCAGTCACTGAATATGACATCAGTTACCATTTCACTATCCAGTTATGTTGTCACATACCCTCAAAACTGTATTAGGTTCAGCTGATAAGATTTTTAACCACTACATCATTGCACTGAGTGGGTAATTCTTATTTTACTTATAGTATGGAGGTGTTGTTTGTTCACAAGGGCTCAGTCTGAGTGACCAGACTAGAGCCCCACCCACTATGGGTAAAAATATAAATTGCTTATGACCCTGTCAAGGTGTGGTGCTATTATGCAGTAATAGTACCATTTTAAAGTAACATAAACTCCATTTCTGATCTGCACTTGTGCAACAAGGAAATCCAGTAGAACATCACTGCAATGGACTGTGATGGTGCATATGCATAAACATGGTCTTTTGTTGTTACTAGGCTAAGGTAATAACAGGTGCCTGGCAATGCTTGAACATGCAGCTGCCTGTATGAATGTTGAAGTGTATCAAAGGTCTTGGTGTGTTCCAAGCAGGTAGTTCTACCAGTAGAACCATGTCACGTTCTCTAACCCAACCATAAAACTAGATCAGCTCTGACTCACGCTTCTTTTGTTGGTCTCTAGGAAAGCAACCAGTCATTCCCTAAGAGTTCACTGTATGACTTTCCCTAGCACTGCATCAGTCTAACAGGCCTTTAATTCCATGGATTTGTCCTTCTTCCCCTTGTACAATGCACCCAACTTGTGTGTTTCAGTCTTCAGTCATTTTTTCCTTTAGTAAGTGATCTAATGATAACCTGCATCCACATCTGTTTCCAGAACTTTATCTTCCCATAGGGAAGCCATTTCCTTCATAACCTCCTCCCTTTCTTTCTCAGTGTCTATTTACCACTGCTCCTTATTCTGCCCTATCTCTAGTTCTTCATAGCCACCATCTCTCAATTTCTTATGTATAGTCTGAAGCAAAGTATTTGTTAAATACCTATGTCTTTTCCTGGCCTTTTGTGATCTCCCTCCCATCTTTTTCTAAGCCTGAAGGTCTGTCCCACTCTTCATCATTTCAGCTATATACTTACTAAAGCCTTTGCCTCCCTTGACCACTTCAACCTCAGCTTGTGGTTTTGAGTGTCCTCATCTGCTTTGTTACATTTTCAATAGCCTACTTGTATTGCACTTTGTCCATCTCCCTACTCCATTCCTTCTACTTATTGTATTGCCCTGATCACAAGCATCACTGAGCTATATTTCATATGCTTCTCCTTTTAACATTCTCCTCTTCTTCAAAGCCTTGTCCATGATCCTTACTACAGTGTTCCTGGCTTACTTAAATTCATCTTCAGCTGCTTTCCTGTAAAAGTGAAAGTACTGGTCTCTGATCTCTATACTCAGGTCAGCCATTTTGTAACAGAATTATTACACCTCAAATCATTCAAATCAGCCAGTCCCTTCTGATTCACATATTGATGAAAGACATACAATATAATGCCTCCTAGCCAACCGAGTACCTTTATCTTATCCAAGTCTCTAACCTCCATTAACTTGTGGAAATCAGCAAACTATATGTTTCCTTATAGTTTGGACTTGTGATCATTGCTGTATGGTGAATCTGCTTTTTTAGATGAAGTGCATAAACTAAGGAATGATGGCTCTCTGCCTGAAATTAGACCATAACTGTTCCCATGACTTGCTAAATCATAACTGGCAGATGATGTCTGAACCAGAATAAGCAGAACTATTTGTTGCTCTGGATCTCAGTTCTGCTGAATCCACTGACTTGTTACTGCCCCGTCATCCCTACAGAACATTCGTAAAGAGATCACCCCTTCCTGTGTAAGGAAAGACTACCTCTCATAGCACTAACAATGCAATGATACTGTTACTATGAGCTTCCGTCCTGAGGTCGCTGGACTGTGGTTTGTTCATCTGGTTCAAACAGCAGTCATGTATCTCTCTATTACTCAATGTTGCCTGGTTGTTGTTTTTTTCCTTACCAACTCACCTCCACTCCATTAGTCAGTTATGTGTATGTGACACCACCAGGCAGACATACTATTCTCATACCTACACCCTCTCTTTAATGTTAACAGTACTAACAATAAATGGTTCTTATTGGAATCCTGTGTAGTGCAAGATTATCCAGACATCTATAGCTAAAGGATGGATGACATTTCTCTATCGCCATTACTTTAGCACAATTTTCACAGTTTTACTGACAGCATACTTGGTATTGCAGTAGGTCTGAGAAGCATTAGTACTTGTTAAAATGAAAGCAATATTACAACACAGCTGCTAAACCAGATTGCATCCTGAAACAGTGAGGCACACAATAAGTGGCAGGTAGTGCTGTTCATAGTAGACACAGCAGAAATATTAACAGTCAAATATATATATAAATATCCTCCAGTCATCGAATACAATTTAGGGTATCTACTCCTTGTCATCTAAAAGGACTGCTCCAAGACCAGATTTACTTCTCTAGGTGATATTAATTTACACTGGTCTAGCGTCAACAAATGGACAAATAAAACTCTGTTTTTCCCATAATCTTATGCAAGTGGTCAATGAGCTGACCAGGCAAAACCTAGAAGGAGAAATTAGTTCACTGAAAGATGTTGTAATAACAAGTGTTGCACGAAATGGTCTTGATGTTGCATTTTACCTAATGTACTGAGCAATCATTTCTTGTGGGTCAGTCAGTAATCCCTTAAAACATTTGGGTCTCTGGCCATTCAGAATTCAGGAAGATCGTTCCCAGATGGCATGGAAACATTGCTGCTGCTGGAGCTTGATAATCTGGAGTGTTGTTCTTCCTGCAGTAATGTTAGCCCTGCTCTTATTCATAACATCTTCCTAAATCTGCTAACTTCCAAACAGGATAAATTGTTCCCCAATAAAGTCAAAAAGATAAGATGAAACCAATTCCCACCTGCCCTCAAAGCACAAATGAATGAAAAAGACCAGGCATAGTAACCTTCAAAAAAGAATTTCACTGACCAACCATCCATCACAATTAGCTAATGCATCAAAGAAAGTGTAGAAAAAACCTTAATACACCCAAGTCATTATTCATTGGGGAAGGCAATCTGTACTAACAAGCTGTACTAAATTATTGTAGAGAGCAAATAAAACACTAATCTTTTAACTGGTAAAGAAAATGTGCCCCCTGGGTGATACCCACAACAGGTTTTTGTTAGCAGTGTTAAAGGCCACATCTGTACTACAATAACCCAACAAGATACCTTTGCCCTTACCACTTTTGTAACCATGCCACCAGACACACCTATCAAGCTTCTACGCTGGACTTCTCTTCTACTTTAAAGAAATGTCCCACAAGATAGTTTACACCTGACAAAAGAAAAATGATACAGGTACTTCCCCGAAAATCACTTCAGTCAGACAATGCCTAACCTCAAATACAAGAAATCGGGACAAAGCCAAAAATAATGGGTGGACAAAAACCCAAAATCAGGGACAAATTTTAAATCTTGCTCTTACAGCTTAAACTTAGAAAGTTGCTAAAATAACAGGTTTTGCATTACCATACATTTTTATGAAGGATATGAAGTCTAAATTTCAACTCTGTGTAATTATTTAGTGACATCCACAATGATTTGTCAGAAAACCATAAAACAGAAGAGGAAATTACCAAAACATAATGCAAAAATCTGGATATTTGGTGAAAATCTATGCAGCTCAGTGATGTGCAACCTTCCTTAACATTGCACGGTCAGTATTTAGAGACTGATTACTCATGTTTTCAATTTTTAGCATCAAGAATCCTAAAATCAGCTTTTGAATATTAACATATCATTCCCTTCTAAGCTATCTTCATCCTGACCCACTAAGATTGCCTTCTCATACCTAACCTCTACTCACTAACCAAAACCTGAAAAATGGCCTCTAACCAGGTTATACTGTGCTGACAACTATAATGTGTTGTTTCAGGCTCAGTATGACTGTATGACTTTAGAAAAGGCTGTAACAACTTTTAACAGGTAAAGGGGAGGTCACAGACACTGTAATTATCAATATGGGATGGGAGGTCACAGAGACTATAATTTTCAATAAGGGATGGGAGTCACAGACACTGTAATTATCAATATGGGATGGGAGGTCACAGAAACTATAATTATCAATATGGAATGGGAGGTCGAAGACACTATAATTACCTATATGAGATATGAGGTCACAGACACTATAATTATCAATATGGAATGGGAGGTCACAGGCACTATAATTATCAACAAGGGATGGGTGTCACAGACACTGTAATTATCAATATGGGATGGGAGGTCACAGATACTATAATTATCCATAAGGGATAGGCGGTCACAGATACTATAATTATCAATATGGGATATGAGGTCACAGACACTATAATTATCAATATGGAATGGGAGGTCACAGACACTATAATTATCAATATGTAATGGGAGGTCACAGACACTATAATTATCAATATGGAATTGGAGGTCACAGACACTATAATTATCAATATGGTATATGAGGTCACAGACACTATAATTATCAATAAGGGATGGGAGTCACAGGCACTGTAATTATCAATATGGGATAGGAGGTCACAGACACTATAATTATTCATAAGGGATTGGCGGTCACAGATACTATAATTATCAATATGGGATATGAGGTCACAGACACTATAATTATCAATAAGGGATGGGAGTCACAGACACTGTAATTATCAATATGGGATGGGAGTCACAGACACTATAATTATCAACATCCAGTAAGAGGTCAAAGACACTATAATTACCAATAAGGGATGAGAGGTAACAGACACTATAATTATCAATAAGAGATGAGAGTCACAGACACTATAATGAACAATATGGGATGGGAGGTAACAGACACTATACTTATCAATATAGCATGGGAGGTCAAAGAAACTATACTTATCAATAAGTGATGTGAGGTCACAGAAACTATAATTGTCAATACAGGATGGAAGGCCACAAACACTATAATTATCAATATGGGATGGGATGTCACAGACACTATAATTATCAATATGGGATAGGAGGTCACACACTATAATTACCAATATGGGATGGCTGGTCACAGACACTATAATTATCAATATGGGATTGGAGGTCACAGACAGTATAATTATCAATATGGGATATGAGGTCACAGGCACTATAATTATCAATATGGGATAGGCTGTCACAGACACTATAATTATCTATATAGGAAGAGAGGTCTCACACATTATACTTGTCAAGGGATGGGCGGTCACAGACTCTCATTATCAGTATGAGGTGTGAGGTCACAGATACTATAATTATCAGTATGGGAATGGTGGTCACACACACTATCATTATCAATATGGGATATGAGGTCACAGGTACTATCAATATTAATATGGGATATGAGGTCACAGGCACTATAATGAGATATGAGGTCACAGGCACTATAATTATCAATACATGATGGGAGGTCAAAGAGACTATAATTATCGATATGGCATGGGAGTCACAAACATTATAATTATCAACATGGGATAGGAGGCCACAGATGCTATAATTGTCAATATGGAATGGGAGTTACACAGACTATAACTATCAATATGGGATGGGAGGTCACAGGCACTATATTTATCAATATGGGATAGGAAGCCAGAGACACTATATATATCAATAAGGGATGGGAGTTACAGACACTATAATTATCAATATGGGATGGGAGATGACAGACACTATAATTATTAGTATGGGATAGGAGGTCAAGCACACTATAATTATCAATATGGGATGGCAATCGCAGACACTATCATTATCAATAAAAGATGGGAGTCACAGACGCTATAATTATCGATAATAGATGGGAGGTCACAGACACTCTAGTTATCAATATGGGATGGGTGTTACAGCCACTATAATTATCACTAACGGATGGGACGTCACAGACACTATAATCATCAAAATGGGATGGGTGGTCACAGACACTATAATTATAAATATGGAATGGGACGCCACAGACACTATAATTATCAATATGGGATAGGAGGTCATAGACACTATAATTATCAATATGGGATGGAAGGTCACAGACACTTTAATTATCATTAAGGGAGATGATGCCACAGACACTATAGCTATGAATGTGGGATGGGAGGTCACAGACATTATAATTATCAATATGGGATGGGAGGTCACAGACAATCTAATTATCAATATGGGAAGGGAGGTCACAGACAATCTAATTATCAATATGGGATGGGAGGTCACAGGCACTATAATTATCAATATGGGATATGAGGTCACAGGCACTATAATTATCAATAAGGAATGAGAGTCACAGACACTATAATAACAATACGGGATGGGAGGTCACAGACACTACAATTATTAATATGGCATTGAAGATCAAAGACACTGTACTTATCAATAAGGGATAGGAGGTCACAGACACTATAATTGTCAATATGGGATGGGAGGCCACAAACACTATAATTTTCAATATGGGATGGGATGTTACAGACACTATAATTATTAATAATTATTAATATAGGAAGAGAAATCTCACGCATTATACTTGTCAATAAGGGATGGGTGGTCACAGACACTATCATTATCAATATGGCATATGAGGTCACAGGCACTATAACTATCAATACAGAATGGGAGGTCACAGACACTATAATTAGGGTTCCTATTAAATAATCGAAGATGCATTCTTTCGAATGCGTCTTGATCGAACTTGAAAGCATGAAAAGACAAAATAGCGAAATGGCATATAAGCGAATTTTTTCCCTGGGAAAGAAATTGCTTGGCAACTTCCATTACTTTGCCATTTTTGTGACTGTAGGGCGATCCTGGAGATGGTATATTTAAGCAGGGGGGTGAGGGGGCACAGTCCCCCACATCGGGGGTGTGTGGGTGAACCCCACACTTTATGTAATATTTTACAATTTTTTTTTTTTGTGGAACAGCAATTTTTTCCTTGCAAAAAAATCACTGTTCTAAGTGGTCGAGATAGTAAGCTTTCACTTACATGGGTTCAATAAATCATTGTTTGCTTTTTTAAGTGTTCGATGATTTAACATAGACCCTATATTTATCGATATAGCATAGGCGGTCACAGACACTATAATTCTCTATCTGCTATGGCAGACACAGACATTATAATAATCTGTACGGGACAAGAGGCCACAGATGCTATAATTATAAATATAGAATGGGAGTCACACAGACTATAATTATCAATATGGGATGGGAGGGCACAAACACTATATTTATCAACATGAGATGGGAAGCCACAGACATTATAATTATCAATATGGGATGGGATGTCACAGAAACTAAAATTATTAGTATGGGATAGGAGGTCACAGACACTACAGTTATCAATATGGGATAGAAGGCCACAGACATTATAATTATCAATATGGGATGGGAGCTCACAAACCCTATAATTATCAATCTGGGATAGGAGCTCACAGACACTATAATTATCAATATCGGATATGAGGTCACAGACACTATTGTTATTAATATGGGATGGGAGTCAGAGGCACTATAATTATTAATATGGGATATGCGATCACTGACACTATAATTATTAATAAGGGATGGGAGGTCACAGACATTATAATTATCCATAAGGGATGAGAGTCACAGACATTATAACTCTCAATATGGGATGGGAAGTTAGAGACACTATACTTATCAGTAAGTGATGGGAGGTTACAGACACTATAATTAACAATATGGGATGGGAGGTCACAGACATTATAGTTATTAGTAGGGGATGGGAGGCCACGGGCACTATAATAATCCATACTGGATGTGAGTAGCACACACTATATTTATCAATATGGGATATGAGGTCACAGACACTATAACTATCAATATGGGATGTGAGGTCACAGACACTATAATTATCAATATGGGTTATGAAGCCACAGACACTATTATTTTCAAACTGGGATGGGTGGTCTCAGGCAGTATAATTACGAATATGCAATGGGAGGTCACGGACAGTATAATAATCAATATGGGATGGGAGGCCACAGAGTCTATAATTATCAATATGGGATGGGAGGTCGCAGACACTATAATTATCATTAAAGGATGGGAGACCACAGACACTATAATTATCAATATGGGATGGGAGGCCACAGACACTATAATTATCAGTAAGGGATGGGAGTCACAGACACTATAATTATCAATATGGGATGGGAGGTCACAGACTGTAATTACCAATATGGGATGGCTGGTCACAGACACTATAATTATACATATGGGATGAAAGCCACAGACACTATAATTATAATTATGGAATGGGAGGTCACAGACACTATAAATATCAATATAGGATTGGAGGTCCCAGACACTATAATTACCAATATCGGATATGAGGTCACAGACACTATAGTAATCAATCTGCGATGGGAGTCACAGGCACTATAATAATCAGTATAGGATATGAGGTCACAGACACTATAATTATCAATAAGGGATGGGAGGTCACAGACACTATAATTATCAATAAGGGATGAGAGTCACAGACACTATAATTATCAGTATCGGATGGGAGGTCACAGACACTATAGCTATCAATATGGGATGGGAAGTTACAGACACTATATTTATCAATATGGGATATGATGTCACAGACACTATGAGTATCAATATGGGATGTGAGGTCACAGACACTATAATTATTATTAAGGGATGGGAGGTCACTGACACTATAATAATCAATACGGGATGGGAAGCAACAGACACTATAATTATCAATATGGGATGGGAAGCTGTAGTCACTATAACTATCAATATGGAACGGGAGTTTACAGACACTATACTTCTCAAAAAGTGATGGGAGGTCACAGTCACTATAATTATCAATATGGGATGGGACATCATAGACACTATAATTATCCATACTAGATGTGAGTCACACAAACTGTCTTCATCAGCATGGGATATGAGGTCACAGACACTATCATTATCAATATGGGATATGAGGTCACAGGAACTATAATGAGATATGAGGTCACAGGCACTATAATTACCAATACGTGATGGGAGGTCAAAGAGACTATAATTATCGATATGGCATGGGCGGTCACAGACACTATAATTATCTATATGGTATGGGAGTCACAGACATTATAATTATCAACATGGGATAGGAGGCCACAGATGCTATAATTATCAATATGGGATGGGAGGTCACAGACACTTTATTTATCAATATGGGATTGGAAGCCAGAGACACTATATATATCAATAAGGGATGGGGGTCACAGACACTATAATTATCATTATAGGATGGGAGATGACAGACACTATAATTATTAGTAAGGGATAGGAGGTCACAGACACTACAATTATCAATACGGGATGGGAGGTCACAGACACTATAATTATCAATATGATATTGGATGTCACAGACACTATAATTATCAGTAGGGGATGGGAGGCCTCAAGTGCTATAACTATCCATACTGGATGTGAGTCACATACTCACCATTTATCAATATGGGATAAGAGGTCACAGACACTATAGTTATAAATATGGGATATGAGGTCACAGACACTATAATTATCAATATGAGATATGAGACCACAGACACTATAATTATCAATATGGGATGGGTGTTCACAGACACTATACATATCAATAAGAGATGGGAGGTCTCACACATTATAATTATCAATACAGATTGGGAGGTCACAGACACTTTCATTATCAATAAGGGATGGGAGTCAAACACAATATAATTATCAATATGGGATGGCAGTCACAGACACTATCATTATCAATAAGGGATGGGAGTCACAGACGCTATAATTATCTATAATAGATGGGACGTCACAGACACTATAATTATCAATATGGGATGGGAGGCCACAGGCACTATAATTATCAATATGGGATGGGAGGCCACAAACATGATAATTATCAGTAGTGGATGGGAGGCCACCATTACTATAATTATCCATATTGTATGTGATGTGAGTAACACACACTATATTTATCAATATGGGATATGAGGTCACAGACACTATGACCATCAATATGGGATGGGTATTCACAGACACTATAATTATGAATAAGGGATGGGCGGTCTCAGGCACTATAATTATGAACACGGAATGGGAGGTAACGGACACTATAATTATCAATATGGGATGGGAGGTCGTAGACACTGTAAGTATCAATATGGGATGGGAGGTTACACACACTATACTTCTCAATAAGTGATGGGAGGTCACAGATACTATAATTATCAATATGGGATGGGAGGTCACAGACACTATAATTATCCATATTTGATGTGAGTCACACAAATTATATTCATCAACATGGGATATGAGGTCACAGACACTATACCTATCAATATGAGATGGGAGGTCACAGACACTATAATTATCAGTCGGGGATGGGAGGCCACAGGCACTATAATTATCCATTTTGGATGTGAGTTAAACACACTGTATCAATATGGGATATGAGGTCACAGACGCTATAATTATAAATATGGGATGTGAGGTCACGGATACTATAATTATCAATATGGGATGGGAGGTCGCAGACACTTTAATTATCAATAAGGGATGTGAATCACAGACACTATAATTATCAATCAGGGATGGGGAGTCACAGACACTATAATTATCAATATGGTATGTGATGTCACAGACACTATAATAATCAATACGGAATGGGAGATCAGACAAATTACTTATCAATATGGGATGGGAGGTCACAGATGCTATAATTATCATTAAGGGATATGATGCCACAGACACTATAATTATGAATATGGGATGTGAGGTCACAGACACAGTAATCATCAATATGAGATGGGAGACCGAGCCACCATAATTCTCAATATTGGATGGAATGTCACAGTCACTATATTTATTAATATGGGATGGGAGGTCACAGACACTATAATTATCAATATGAGATATGAGGTCACAGACACTACAATTATCAATATGGGATGTGAGGTCACAGACACTATAATTATATATATGGGATGGGAGGCCACAGACACTATAATCATCAATATGGGATGGCAGGTCACAGACATTATAATTATCAATATCGGATATCAGGTGCCAGACACTACAGTTATGAACATGGGATGGAAGTCAAAGGCACTATAATTATCAATATGGGATGGGAGGTCACAGACACTATACTTATCAATAAGGGATGGGAGTCACAGACACTATAATTATCAATATGGGATGGGAGGCCAAACACGCTAAAATTATAAATATGGAATGGGAGTCACACACACTATAATTATCAATATAGTATGGGAGGTCATATACACTATAGTTATCAATATGGGATGGGAACCACAGACACTATAATTATCAATAAGGGATGGGAGTCACAGACACTATAGTAATTAATAAGGGATGGAAGGTCACAGACACTATAATTAACAGTATGGGATATAAAGTCACTGACATTATAATTATCAATATTGGATGGCAGGCCACAGACACTATAATTTTCAATATGGGGTGGGAGGTCACAGGCACTATAATTATTAATATGGGATGAGAGGTCACAGACACCATAACTATCAATATGGGACGGGAAGTTACAGACACTACACTTATCAATAAGTGATGGGAGGTCACAGACACTATAATTATAAATATGGGATGTGAGGTCATGGAACTATAATTATCAATATGGGATGGAAGGACGCAGACACTTTAATTATCAATAAGGGATGGGAATCACAGACACTATAATTATCAATAATGGATGGGGGGCCACAGACACTATAATTATCAAAATGGGATGTGATGTCACAGACAGTATAATAATCAATACGGAATGGGAGGCCAGACACAATACTTATCAATATGGGATGGGAGGTCACAGATGCTATAATTATCATTAAGGGATATGATGCCACAGACACTATAATTATGAATATGGGATGGGAGGTCACAGACACAGTAATCATCAATATGAGATGGGAGACCGAGCCACCATAATTC
>NC_056744.1:1386141208-1386172358 GCF_019279795.1 Protopterus annectens | reverse complement strand
ATCCTTTATTGATAATTATAGTGCCTGTGAACTCCCTTCCCATATTGATAATTATAGTGTCTGTAACCCCGATCCCATATTGATAATTATAGTGTCTGTGACCTCATATGCCATATTAATAATTATAGTGTCTGTGACCTCCCATCCCATATTGATAATTATAGTGTCTGTGACCTCATATCCCATATTGATAATTATAGTGTCTGTGACCTCATATCCTATATTGATAATTATAGTGTCTGTGACCTCACATCCCATATTGATAATTATAGTGTCTGTGACCTCCCATCCCATATTGATAATTATAGTGTCTGTGACCTCATATCCCATATTGATAATTATAGTGTCTGTGACCTCCTATCCCATATTGATAATAATAGTGTCTGTGACCTCATATCCCATATTGATAATTATAGTGTCTGTGACCTCATATCCCATATTGATAATTATAGTGTCTGTGACCTCCTATCCCCTATTTATAGTTATAGTGTCTGTGACCCAATATCTCATATTGATAATTATACTGTCTGTGACCTCATATTTCATATTGATAATTATAGTGTTTGTGACCTCATATCCCATATTGATAATCATAGTATCTGTGACCTGCCATCCTCTATTGATAATTATAGTGTCTATGACCTCCCATCCCATATTGATAGCTATAGTGTCTGTGACCTCCCATCCTATATTGATAATTAGTGTCTGTGACCTCCCATCCCATATTGATAATAATAGTGTCTGTGACCTCATATCCCATATTGATAATTATACTGTCTGTGAGCTCATATCCCATATTGATGATTATATTGCCTGTGATTTCCCATCCCTTATTGAGAATTATAGTGTTTGTGACCTCCAATCCCATACTGAGAATTATGGTGTCTGTGACTTCCTATCCCATACTGATAATTATAGTGTCTGTGACCTCATATCCCATATAGATAATTATAGTGTCTGTGACCTCCCATCCCACATTGGTAATTGTAATGTCTGTGACCTCCTATCAGATATTGATAATGATAGTGTCTGTGACCTTATGTCCCATATAGATAATTACAGTGTCTGTGACCTAGTATGCCATATTGATAATTACAGTGTCTATGACCTCCCATCCCGTATTAATAATTAAAGTGTCTGTGACCTCTCATCATTTATTGAGAAGTATAGTGCCTGTTACCTCCCATCCCATATTGATGGTTATAGTGACTGTGACCTCCCATTCTATATTGATAATTATAATGTCTGTGACTCTCATCTCTTATTGTTAATTATACTGTCTGTGACCTCCCATCTCTTATTATAATAATAGCGTCTGTGAACTTCCATCCCATATTGATAATTATAGTGTTTCTGGCCTGACATCCCATATTGATAATTCTAGTGTCTGTGACCTCCCACCCCTTATTAATAATTCTAGTGTCTGTGACCTCCCATCCATTATTGATAATTATAGTGCCTGTGACCTCATATCCCATATTGATAATTATAGTGTCTGTGACCTACCATCCCATTTTAATAGTTATAGTGTGTGTGACCTCCCATCCTATTGTGATAATTATAGACTCTGTGACTCCCATACCATATTGATGATTATATTGTCTGTGACTCCCATCACATATTGTTAATTATAGTGTTTGTGACTCCCATCACATATTGATAATTATAGTGTTTGTGACCTCCCATTCCATATTGATGATTGTATTGTATGTGACCTCATATTCCATATTGATAATTACAGTGTCTGTGACTTCCCATTCCATTTTGAGAATTATAGTGTCTGTGACCACATATTCCATATCGATAATTATAGTGTCTGTTATCCTATACCTATATTGATAATGATAGTGTCTGTGGCATCCTATCCCATATTGATAATAATAGTGTCTGTAGCCTTCCATCACATATTGATAATTATAGTGTATGTGACGCCATATCCCATATCGGTAATTATAGTGTCCAAACCTTAAATCCCATACTGATAATTATAGAGTCTGTGGGCTGCCATCCCATATTGATAAATATAGTGTCTGTGACCTCCCATCCCATATTAATAATTATAGTGTCTGTGACTCCCATTCCATATTGATAATTATAGAGTCTGTGGTCTTCCATCCCATGTTGATAGTAATAGTGACTGTGTTTCGCATCCCATATAGATAATTATAGTGTCTGTGACTTCCCATCCATTATTGATAATTATAGTGTCTGTAAATCCCATCCCATATTGATAATTATAGTGTCTATGGCCTCATATCCCATATTGACAATAAAAGTGTCTGTGACCTCATATCCCATATTGATAATTATAGTGTCTGTGACTCACATCCAATATGTATAATTATAGCGTCTGTGGCCTCCCATCCTCTGTTGATAATTATAATGTCTGTGAACTCCCTTCCCATATTGATAATTATACTGCCTGTGTCTCCCATCCCATATTTATAATAACAGTGTCTATGACCTACCATCCTATACTGATAATTATAGGGTCTGTGACATCCATTCTTTATTGATAATTATGGTGTCTGTGACTCACATCCCATATTGATAATTATAGTGTCTGTGACTCCCGTCCCTTTTTGATAATTATAGTGTCTGTGGCCTCCCATCCTGTATTTATAATTATAGTGTCTGTGACCTCCCATCCCATATTGGTAGTTATAGTGTCTGTAACCTCCCATCTGATATTGATAATTGTAGTGTCTGTGATTCCCATCCCTCATTGATAATTATAGTGTCTGTGACCTCCCATCCCATATGGATAATTATAATGTCTGTGGCCTACCATCCCATATTGATAATTATAGTGTCCGTGACCTCCCATCCCATGTTGATAGTGGTAACGTGTGTGACCTCCCATCCTATATTGAGAATTATAGTGTCTGTGGCCTCTTATCCCATATTGATAATTATAGTGTCTGTGACCTCATATCCCATATAGATAATTACAGTGTCTGTGACCTCATATCCCATATTGATAATTACAGTATCTGTGGCCTCCCATCCCATATTGATAATTATAGTGTCTGTGACCTCATATCCCATATTGGTAATTGTACTACTTGTGACCTCCTATTCCCTATTTATGAATATAGTCAATGTGGCCTCCTATCCCATATTGCTAATTATAGTGTCTGTGGCCTCTAATCCCATATTGATAATTATAGTGTCTGTAATCTCTCATCTCTTATTGATAATTATAGTGCCTGTGACCACCCATCCCATTTTGATAATTATCTTGTCTGTTACCTCATATCTCTTATTGATAATTTTAATGTCCATGAACTCACATCCAATATTGATAATTATGTCAGTTACCTCAGGTCAGTAATTGAAAAGTATAGTTTCTGTCACTGACCATCTCCAATTTATAATTACAGTGTCTATATCCTCATATCCCATATTGATAATTGTAGTGTGTGTGACCTCACATCCCATATTGATAATGATAGCTTTTGTGACCTCCGATTTGTTTATTTATAATAATAGTGTCGGAAACCATACATCCCTTATTTATAATTACAGTGTCTGTGACCTCCCATCCCACATTGATAAGTATAGTACCCATGACTTCCATCCTATATTGATAACTGTAGTATCTGTGACCTCATATACCTTATTGATAATTATAATGTTTGTGACCACCCATCCCTTATTGATAACTATAGTGTCTGTGACATTATATCCTATATTGATAATAATAGTGTCTGTGACCCCATATCCTATATTTATAATTATAGTGGCTGTGACCTCCCATTCCATATTGCTAAATATAGTGTCTGTTACCTCATACCCCATATTGGTGATTATAGTGCCTGTGACCTCCCATCCCATATTGAGAATGATAGTGTTGTTGATCTCCTATGACATACTGATAATTATACTGTTTGTAACCTCATATCCCATATAGACAAAAATAGTATCTGTGACCTGCCATCCCCTACTAATAATTATAGTGTCTGTGGCCTCCCATCCCATACTGATAATCATAGTGTCTGCGGCCACCCATCCCTTATTGATAATTATAATGTCTGTGTCCTCAGAATCCATATTGATGATTATAGTGTCTGTGACCTCATATCCGATATTGATAATTATAGTGTGTGTGACCTCCCATCCCACATTGGTAATTGTAGTGTCTGTGACCTCCTATCTGATATTGATAATTATAGTGTCTGTGACCTCATATCCCATATAGATAATTACAGTGTATGTGACCTGATATGCCATATTGATAACTATAGTGTCTGTGACCTCCCATCCAGCATTGGTAATTGTAGTGTCTGTGACCTCCTATCCGATATTGATAATTATTGTGTCTGTGATCTCATATCCCATATAGATAATTACAGTGTCTGTGACCTGATATGCCATATTGATAATTACAGTGTCTATGACTTCCCATCCCATATTGATAATTAAAGTGTCTGTGACCTCCCATAATTTATTGAGAAGTATAGTGTCTGTTACCTCCCGTCCCATATTGATGGTTATAGTGTCTGTGACCTCCCATTCTATATTGATAATTATAGTGTCTGTGACTCTCATCTCTTATTGTTAATTACTCTGTCTGTGACCTCCCATCCCTTTTTATAATTATAGCGTCTGTGACCTTCCATCCCATATTAATAAGTATAGTGTCTGTGGCCTGACATCCCATATTGATAATTATAGTGTCTGTGACCTCCCACCACTTATTGATAATTATAGTCTCTGTGTCCATCCATCCCTTATTGATAATTATAGTGTCTGTGACCTCATATCCCATATTGATAATTATAGTGCCTGTGACTCCCATCCCATGTTGATAAATGTAGTGTCTGGATCTCAGAACCGAATTCCATAATTATAATGACTGTTACCTGCCATCCCATATTTATAATTATTTTGTCTGTGATCTCATATCCCATCTTGATAATTATACTGTCTGTGTCCTCCCATCCCATTGTGATAATTATAGAGTCTGTGATTCCCATACGGTGTTGATGATTATAGTGTCTGTGACTCCCATCACATATTGATAATTATAGTGTCTGTGACCTCCCATTCCATATTGATAATTATAGTGTCTGTGACCTCATATCCTATATTTATAATTATAGTGTCTGTGACTTCCCATTTGATATTGAGAATTATAGTGTCTGTGGTGTCCTATCCCATATTGATAATAATAGTGCTGCAGTAGCATTGTCACCTCATAGTAAGACGCTGTCAGGTTCGATTCTCAGATACAGCGTCTTCTGCGTGGAGACATGCATGAATGGGCATACCTTCGTTGAAGGTTGTGCGTCAGGCCTGGCAAGCCGGTATGTAAAAATCAACTGCCAATCATTAGCGGACTGGAGTTCTGCTGGTGGCGACCCCTAACTGGGAAAAGCCGAAAGACACATAAACAAAAATTGTCTGTAGCCTTCCATCACAAATTGATAATTATACTGTATGTGACGTCATATCCCATATCAGTAATTATAGTGCCTGGACCTTACATCCCATACTGATAATTATAGCGTCTGTGGGCTGCTGTCCCATATTGATAAATATAGTGTCTGTGGCCTCCCATCCCATATTGATAATTATAGTGTCTGTGACTCCCATTCCATATTGATAATTATAGAGTCTGTGGCCTTTCATCCCATATTGATAGTAATAGTGTCTGTGGCTCCCATCCCATATAGATAACTATAGTGTCTGTGACCTCCAATCCATTATTGATAATTATAGTGTCTGTGACTCCCATCCCATATTGATAATTATAGTGTGTATGACCTCATATCCCGTATTGACAATAAAAGTGTCTTTGACCTCACATTCCATATTGGTAATTAAAGTTTCTGTGACTCACATCCTGTGATGATAGTTTTTGTGACCTCCAATTTGTTTAATTATAATAATAGTGCAGTTAACCATCCATCCCTTATTTATAATTACAGTGTCTGTGACCTCCCATCCCATATTAATAAGTATAGTGCCCATGACTCCCATACTATATTGATAACTGTAGTGTCTGTGACCTCATATCCTATATTGATAATAATAGTGTCTGTGACCCCATATCCTATATTTATAATTATAGTGTCTGTGACCTAATATCCCATATTGATGATTATAGTGGCTGTGACCTCCCATCCCATATTGCTAATTATACTGTTACCTCATATCCCATATTGGTGATTATAGTTCCTGTGACCTCCCATCCCATATTGAGAATTATAGTGTCTGTGACCTCCCATCACATACTGATAATTATAGTGTTTGTGACCTCATATCCCATATAGATAAAAATAGTATCTGTGACCTGCCATCCCCTACTGATAATTATAGTGTCTGTGGCCTCCCATCCCATACTGATAATCATAGTGTCTGCAGCCACCCATCCCTTATTGATAATTATAATGTCTGTGTCCTCAGAACCCATATTGATGATTATAGTGTCTGTGACCTCATATCCTATATTGATAATTATAGTGTCTGTGACCTCATATCCCATATTGATAATTATAGTGTCTGTGACCTCCCATCCCACATTGGTAATTGTAGTGTCCATGACCTCCTATCCGATATTGATAATGATAGTGTATGTGACCTAGTATGCCATATTGATAATTACAGTGTCTATGACCTCCCATCCCATATTGATAATTAAAGTGTCTGTGACCTCTCATCATTTATTGAGAAGTATAGTGTCTGTTACCTCCCATCCCCTGTTGATGGTTATAGTGTCTGTGACCTCCCATTCTATATTGATAATTATAATGTCTGTGACTCTCATCTCTTATTGTTAATTATACTGTCTGTGACCTCCCATCTCTTATTATAATTATAGTGTCTGTCAACTTCCATCCCATATTCCCATATTGATAATTATAGTGTCTGTGGCCTGACGTCCCATATTGATAATTATAGTGTCTGTGACCTCCCACCCCTTATTGATAATTATAGTGTCTGTGACCTCCCATCCATTATTGATAATTATAGTGCCTGTGACCTCATATCCCATATTGATAATTATAGTGCCTGTCACTCTCATCCCATGTTGATAAATGTAGTGTGTTGCACTTCAGATCCGAATTCTATAATTATAGTGTCTGTTACCTACCATCCCATATTGATAATTATTGTGTCTGTGACCTCATATCCCATATTGATAATTATATTGTCTGTGACCTCCCATCCCATTGTGATAATTATAGTCTGTGATTCCCATACCATATTGATGATTATAGTGTCTGTGACTCCCATCACATATTGATGATTATAGGGTTTGTGACTCCCATCACATATTGATAATTATAGTGTCTGTGACCTCCCATTCCATATTGATGATTGCAGTGTATGTGACCTCATATTCCATATTGATAATTACAGTGTCTGTGACTTCCCATTCCATTTTGAGAATTATAGTGTCTGTGACCTCATATTATTATTATTGATTACAGGGTTTGTGACCTCCCATTCCATATTGATGATTGCAGTGTATGTGACCTCATATTCCATATTGATAATTATAGTGTCTGTTACCCTATACCCATATTGATAATGATAGTGTCTGTGGTGCCCTATCCCATATTGATAATAGTGTATATAGCCTTCCATCACATATTGATAATTATAGTGTATGTGACATCATATCCCATATCGGTAATTATAGTGTCCGGACCTTAAATCCCAAACTGATAATTATAGAGTATGTGGGCTGCCATCCCATATTGATAAATATAGTGTCTGTGACCTCCCATCCCATACTGATAATTATAATGTCTATGACTCCCATTCCATATTGATAATTATAGAGTCTGTGGCCTTCCATCCCATATTGATAGTAATAGTGACTGTGTTTTGCATCCCATATAGATAATTATAGTGTCTGTGACTTCCCATCCATTATTGATAATTATAGTGTCTGTAAATCCCATCCCATATTGATAATTATAGTGTGTATGACCTCATATCGACAATAAAAGTGTCTGTGACCTCATATCCCATATTGATAATTAAAGTTTCTGTGACTCACATCCAGTATATATAATTATAGTGCCTGTGGCTTCCCATCCTCTACTGATAGTTATAATGTCTGTGAACTCCCTTCCCATATTGATAATTCTACTGTCTGTGTCTCCCATCCCATATTTATAATTACAATGTCTATGACCTACCATCCTTTAGTAATAATTATAGGGTCTGTGACTTCCATCCTGTATTGATAATTATGGTGTCTGTGACTCACATCCCATATTGATAATTATAGTGTCTTTGACTTCCGTCCCTTTTTGATAATTATAGTGTCTGTGGCTTCCCATATAGTATTTATAATTATAGTGTCAGTGACCTCCCATGCCATATTGGTAGTTATAGTGTCTGTGACCTCCCATCCGATATTGATAATTGTAGTGTCTGTTATTCCCATCCCTCATTGATAATTATGTGTTGTGACCTCCCATCCCATATGGATAATTATAATGTCTGTGGCCGACAATCCCATATTGATAATTATAGTGTCCGTGACCTCCCATCCCATGTTGATAGTGGTAACGTGTGTGACCCCCCATCCTATATTGAGAATTATAGCATCTATGGCCTCTTATCCCATATTGATAGCTATAGTGTCTGTGACGTCATATCCCATAGAGATAATTACAGTGTCTGTGACCTCATATCCCATATTGTTAATTACAGTATATGTAGCCTCCCATCCCATATTGCTAATTATAGTGTCTGTGGCCTCTAATTCCATATTGATAATTATAATGTCTGTAATCTCCCATCTCTTATTGGTAGTTATAATGCCTGTGACCACCCATCCCATTTTGATAATTATAGTGTCTGTCGCCTCATATCCCTTATTGAAAATTTTAATGTCCGTGACCTCACATCCAATATCGATAATTATGTCAGTTACCTCTGGTCAATAATTGAAAAGTATAGTTTTTGTCACTGCCCATCTCCAGTTTATAATTACAGTGTCTATGTCCTCATATCCAATTTTGATAATTGTAGTGTGTGTGACCTCACATCCCGTATTGATAATGATAGCTTCTGTGACCTCCAATTTGTTTATTTATAATAATAGTGCCGGTAACCATCAATTTCTTATTTATTATTACAGTGTCTGTGACCTCCCATCCCATATTAATAAGTATAGTGCCCATGACTCCCATACTATATTGATAACTGTAGTGTCTGTGACCTCATATACCTTACTGATAATTATAGTGTTTGTGACCTCCCATCCCTTATTGATAACTATAGTGTCTGTGACCTCATATCCTATATTGATAATAATAGTGTCTGTGACCCCATATCCTATATTTATAATTATAGTGTCTGTGACCTAATATCCCATATTGATAATTATAGTGGCTGTGACCTCCCATTCCATATTGCTAAATATAGTGTCTGTTACCTCATATCCCATATTGGTGATTATAGTGCCTGTGACCTCCCATCCCATATTGAGAATTATAGTGTTGCTGACCTCCTATCACATACTGATAATTATAGTGTTTGTGACCTCATAACTGTGCTTTGTTTATAAAGCTCAAAAAATTATTTCATGAAATCTTAGAATTAGCTGTGTGGACGAACAGCAGACGACTCATCCATTAACCCTCTCTGTCAAATCATTTTACAACATTCAGACAGCCTTCGCTATCATTGGAACTTATAAACCTAAGTTCGCTAGTGCGCACTAATATTTTATGCTTGCTTGTGGTGGTCTTGAGTATGTTTCTATAAGAATTGGGAGGTATCAATAGTGGTTAACAACACTGGCTACATAGACTTGAGTAAATGCATTCATATTTACTTTAAGCAGCTTCCTTACACCCAGTAATTTTGAAAACCTTTGAAAGACTTTGAAAGCTGAACAATGCCCCTCTGGTATGGTAGCCAAGAGTCATTTGTTATCATAATTAAAAATTTCTTTAAATTTCAAAGTGTCCTTGCTTTCTGTTATTATTCGTCAATAGTAGTCTATCTGATGCATACTTTTCTTACAGCAAGGTGTGCAAGCTTGAACGCACACCTAAGGGACTTCAATAAAAATCCCTTCAACATGAGTTTGAATAATTTAGGTACTGACTCCCTTAACATCAGTTGTTATATAAACCTAATAAATGTGCTTTAACACACAATTAGAGAACATCAAGAAAAGGTCATTTGTTTATGGATTTGATAAATAAGGGTGGTTCCTCCTTTAATAGCAATTGCTTCATGTGCATAGATGTAACACATTCACCAAGGATGTTCATAACTATTTTAACTTGGGTCTCTTAATTTTCAGAACTGGTTTCAGAGGGACCATGCTATTTAAACCTGGGAGTTGATCAGTCCTCAAGTTAATTATCCATTTAATCTCTTTTAATTTGGTTAAATTATCAATGTCACCTCTCCTTGGTCCACCAAAAACATTTTCAATAATTTTGTACATAAATGTGTGACCACTGTTTGAATCAACATGACAGGCTAACGTATTGTGCAAATCCTTGTTGATGATATCCCTCTGATGTCTTTGTATTCTTTTTTTGAACAACTGGTTGGTTTTTCCTATATAAAATGATGTACGGTTCTTACAAGTTGCCAAGTAAACAACATTAGGCGTTTTACAAGTCGCCTTGACATTAAAAATGTATTCCTTACCAGTAAGGGGATGCACAAACCGATTGCTATTTTCTATCAGTGAGCAAATATTACAATTGCTACAGATATAGGTGCCTATCTGTCCCTTTATTGGGTTCTGGTTCTGTGAATTGGTGCATAAAAGCCTTTTTATATTCTTTCTATTCTTATAACAGAACTGCATCTTTCTCCAACGATGTCTTTTAGCTGTGGGTCCTGGGTCAAAACAGGCCAAAATTGATTGATAACTCTTATAATCTGAGTCTTATCAGAACTATAAGTCAAAGCGAATCTAGTGTTAGTGTTTGGCTGTTTGACTGTACTTTGTTGTACACTAACCTTAGGATGCAAATCCTGCTCTTTATACCCTCTAGTTCTGAGGTTATCCTGCAGAAATTTTACTTCTCAGCTTCTTGCTGATTCTTGGTTACATCGTTTGTAAATCCTGTTTGTTTCATTAGTCATGATATTTCTAGCTATATGTCTCAGATGCATGCTGCTTTTTTGCAAATAATGATTCCTCCAAGTGCTCTTTCTATAAAGGTTAAAGTCCAAGGTGCCTGAATCATTGAAACTAACACTAACATCCAGAAAATTAATAATATGCCTCAAACATTCCGATGTGAAAGACAGATAGGAAGTAGTCATATCAAGATATTTATGAAATCTTCTAAATTGTTCTTCATCCCCTTTCCATAGGATAAACAAATCACCAACAAAGCAACCATAATATAGGATGTTTTTCTGCCAAGGATTGTTAATATTTAGTATGAATTATTGTTCCCATTCAACAAGAACTAAATTGGAGTAACTATTAGCACAGGGGGTGCCCATGGCAACCCCCCATTTCTGTAAATAGATTTTTTTCTCCATATATAAAATAGTTATTCTCCAAGATCAGTTCTAATAAGTCACAGATGAGGCTGGTCTCAGCTGTGGTTTTCTTGGTTGACATCAACCGTCTAACAGAATCTATCCCAACATAATTTGGAATTGTGGTAAAAAGATTGTTGACATCCAAAGTTGTTAACAATAGATCACCTTCATTCATTATGTCCTCCATGGACTAGGTTAATTTATTCAAAAAGTCGTCCGTGTCTTTTAACACTGTAGTGTATAGATTTAGCACTTCTCTTAATTCTTTCTCCACATACAGCGATAAGTTCTCTGTGGCCCATCCTTGGCCTGACACAATAGGGCTTGATGGAGGATCCTTGATGTTTTTATGTATCTTCGGTAACTCATTGATGCATGGAATTGTGGGTTTAGAAACTTCCAAAAAATCATATAGGTCCATGTCAATTTGTCTTTGTAATACCATATAATTTAGGCAGGAATTAATGTTTTTCATGGCTCTAGTTATTTCTAAGGACGAAACTTCAATGTATGTTTTAGGGTCTTGTAACATTCCCTTCATCTTGTTCACATACCATAGTGTGTCCATCATCACAATGGCACCTCCTTTGTCAGCTGGCCTCAAGATAATATCATGGTTTTGTTGCAAGTTAGAGATAGCCTTCTTTTTATTAAAAGTAATATTTTTATAATGCTTAACACTAGGGTCCATTCTCAGCTTGGCAACCTCATTAGTGCAAAGTCTAGTAAATAGTTCCACAGCAGGATGGCTAACTGGAACAAAGGTACTAGGCTTTTTTGGTTTATTACTCTGTTCTTGTTTAGTACCAAAGATATTCTTTAATGTTGCGTTCCGTCCAAAACATCTTAAATCAGATATAAATTCGTCCAGACCTGACCAAAATGATGGAATAAACGTCAACCCTTTCTGTAATATTGAGAGTTCAGCTGATGTGATAACATGCTTGGAAATGTTTACTACCAAATATCTTTCTCCATATAAGGCTTCATCCTTTTCCTGTCTTGGCTCTGTGACCGATGACCCCTGAATTGGTTCTGCTTCAAAAAAATCGGTAAGGAAGCATTCAGAGGAAGATGTGTGCCATTCTTCTTGGGTATGGCTCCAGTTGGCATAAGTCCTGATGTGTTTCCTAGATTGGCATCCTGGATAGTCTCTTGATGATCCTGTATTACTAAGTTGGTGCTTTGATCCTCATTTGTTACTAGCAATGGTGTAGAACCTACCTCTGTGTTGGTGTTCTTTCTTTTGCTGAATGATAAATGGGGTCTTGGTTCCTCTGAGTAGTCTTCTCTAGGCCATTCAAAGATCCTTCCCTGCCTGAAATCCATAACATCCCTGTTCAATTTTTTAATCTTTTGTTCTTTCAACTTGGATTCATATATGTTCAAATTAAATTGCAGTGTTTCCAACTTGTTTATCTGATGGGTGGTTAAATTCACTTTTTCTAACTCTGTCTGTTTCTCTTTAATTACTTAAATCTTCTCCTCTTCTGGTTTGAAATATTCAAGAAGTAATCTAATATAGCGGAAACTGGTCTCTAGATTGATGGCTTGCCAACTTGCCAAAAGGCTGGGATGTTGATTGCCATAGCTGGGCATACATTTAACACGCATGCCCCTGGGTATGACCCAGTGATGTAGGCATGCTTCCAAATGATACCTTTGCCAGGTCTACCTTTTTAACTTAAAGGCTACTGATTCAACATCTTTAAATATGGCATCAAAATTGGCATTATCTAGATCTTCTGGGGTATTACTCCGTGACCCTATCTCATTAACATCAAATTGAAGATTCAGAAATGGGTTCACTGTAGCCTCAACATTGTCCAAGTTAGTTCCACGAATTAATTCCATGCTAGCATGGTTGCTCTTATTCCTGGTAGTGTTATCATTAGCCATGAGCGATGGGAAAACAAAAGTCAAATTCAAAAACAACAACATGCCCCAACGCATCCCATATAGATAATTATAGTGTCTGTGACCTCCATCCATTATTGGTAATTATAGTGTCTGTGACTCCCATCCCATATTGATAATTATAGTGTGTATGACCTCATATCCTGTATTGACAATAAAAGTGTCTGTGACCTCATATTCCATATTGGTATTTAAAGTTTCTGTGACTCACGTCCTGTATTGATAATGATAGTTTTTGTGACCACCAATTTGTTTAATTATAATAATAGTGCAGTTAACTGTCCATCCCTTATTTATAATTGCAGTGTCTGTGACCTCCCATCCCATATTGATAAGTATAGTGCTCGTGACTCCCATCCTATATTGATAACTATAGTGTCTGTGACCTCATATCCTATATTGATAATGTGTCTGTGACTTCATATCCTATTTTTATAATTATAGTGTCTGTGACGTAATATCCTATATTGATGATTATAGTGGCTGTGACCTCCCAACCCATATTGCTAATTATAGTGTCTGTTACCTCATATCCCATATTGGTAGTTATAGTGTCTGTGACCTCCCATCCCATATTGAGACTTATAGTCGTGTGACCTCCCACCATATATTGATAATTATAGTGTCTGTGACCTCCCATCCCACATTGATAATTGTAGTGTCTGTGACCTCCTATCCGATATTGATAATTATAGTGTCTGTGACCTCATATCCCATATTGATAATTACAGTGTTTATGACCTCCCATCCCATATTGATAATTATAGTGTTTGTGACCTCATATCCCATATTGGTAATTGTACTATCTGTACCCTCCTATCCCCTATTGATAATTATAGTGAATGTGGCTTCCCATGCCATATTGCTAATAATAGTGTCAGTGGCCTCTAATTCCATATTGATAATTATAGCGTCTGTGACCTCCCATCCCTTAGTGATAATTATAGTGTCTCTGACCACTCAACCATATTGATAATTATTGTGTCTTTAGCCTCATATACCATATTGATAATTATAATGTCTGTGACCTCACATCCCATATTGATAATTACAGTGTCTGTTACCTCCCATCAATAATTGAAAGTTATAGTGTCTGTCACTGCCCATCTCATATTATAATTATAGTGCCTGTGGCTTCATATCCCATACTTATAATTATAGTGTCTATGACTTCCCATCTGTTATTGTTAATTTTAGTGCCTGTAACCGCCCTTCCCTTATTGATAATAACAGTGTCTGTGATCTCCCATCCCATATTAATAATTATAGTGTGTGTGACCTCCAATCCAATATTGATAATTATTGTGCCTGTGACCTCCCATCTCATATTGCTAAAGATAGTGTCTGTGACCTCATATCCCATTTTGATGATTATAGTGCCTGTGACCTCCCATCCCATATTGAGAATTATAGTGTCTGTGAACTCCCATCACATATTTATAATTATAGTATTTGTGATCTCATATCTCAGATAGGTAATTATAGTGTCTGTGACCTACCATCCCTATTGATAATTATAGTGTCTGTGACCTCCTATCCCATGCTGATAATTATAGTGTCTGTGGCCTCCTATCCCATGCTGATAATTATAGTGTCTGTGGTCACCCATCCCTTATTGATAATTATAATGTCTGTGACCTCAGAACTCATTTTGATGATTATAGTGTTTGTGACCTCATATCCCATATTGATGATTATAGTGCCTGTGATTTCTGATCCCATATTGAGAATTATAGTGTCCATGACTTCCATCCCTTATTGATAATTATAGTGGTTGTGATCTCCCACCCCACATTGTTAGTGTATGTGTCCCCATATCCCATATAGATAATCACAGTGTCTGTGACCTCATATGCCATTTGGTAATTGTACTACCTGTGACCTCCTATCCCCTGTTGATAATTATAGTGAATGTGGCCTCCCATCACATATTGCTAATTATAGTGTTTGTGGCCTCTTATCCCATATTGATAATTACAGTGTCTATAACTTTCCATCTCTTATTGCTGATTATAGTGTCTGTGACCGTCCATCCCATATTTATAATTATAGTGTCTGTGGTCTCATATCCTATATTGATAATTATAGTGTCTGTGACCTCACATCCCATACTGCTAATTATATTGTCTGTGACATCCCATCCCATATTCATAATTATAGTGTCTGTGGCATCATATCCCTTAATAATAATTATAGTGTCTGTGACTACCCATCTCATATTGATAATTATAGTGCCTGTAACTCCCATCATATTGATAATTATAGTGTCTGTGGCCTCCCATCCCATATTGATAAATATAGTGTCTGTCACCAGCCATCCCATATTGATAATTATAGTCTGTGTCCACTCAACCCATATTGATAATAATGGTATCTGTGACACTCATCCCTTATTGATAATTATAGTGTATGTGGCCTCCCATCCCGTATTGATAGTTATAGTGTCTATGGCCTCCCATCTCATTTTGATAATTATAATGTCTGTGATTCCCATCCTTTATCAATAATTAAAATGTCTGTGGCCACCCATCACATATTGATAAATATAGTGTCTGTACCTCCATTTCCATATTGATAATTATAGTGCCTGAGAATGCCCATCCTTTATTAATAATTTTAGTGTCTGTGAACGCCTATCCCTTATTGAAAATTAGTGTCTGTGGCCTCATATCCCATATTGATGATTATAGTGTCTGTGACCTCACATCCCTTATTGAGAATTATAGTGTCTGTGACATTGTATCGCTTATTGATAAAGATAGTGTGTGTGACTCACATCCAATATGGATAATTACAGTTCCTGTGGCCTCCCATCACTTATTAATAATTATAGTGTCTGTGAACGCCTATCCCATATTGAAAATTAGTGTCTGTTATCTGCCGTCCTATATTGATGGTTATAGTGTCTGCGACATCCCATTCTATATATTGATAATTATAGTGTCTGTGACTCTCATCCCTGATTGTTAATTATACTGTTTGTGACCTCCCATCCCATATTGATCATTATAGTATCTGTGACAGCCCATCCCATATTGATAATTATAGTGTCTGAGGCCTCCCATCCCAAATTGATAATTATAGTGTCTGTGAACTCCCATCCCTTATTGATAATTTTAGTGTTTGTGACCTCCCATGCCTTACTGATATTTATAGTGTCTGTGACCTCATATGCCATATTGATAATTATAGTGCCTGTGACTCCCACCTCATGTTGATAACTGTAGTGTCTCGCACCTCATATCCAATTTTGATAATTATAGTGTCTGTGACCTGCCATCCCATATTGATAATCATAGTGTCTGTGACCTTCCATCCGTACTGATAATTATAGTGTCTTTGACCTCCCATCCCATATTGATAATTATAGGGTCTGTGACCTCCAATCACTTAATGAGAAGTTTAGTGTCTGTTACCTCCTGTCCCATATTGATGGTTATAGTGTCTGTGACCTCCCATTCTATATTGATAATTACAGTGTCTGTGACTCTCATCCATTATTGTTAATTGTAGTGTTTGTGACCTTCCATCCCATATTGATAATTATAGTGTCTGTGACCTCCCATCCCATATTCATAATTATAGTGTCTGTGGCATCATATCCCTTAATGATAATTATAGTGTATGTGATTTCCCATGTCATATTGATAAGTATAGTGTCTGTGACCTCCTATCCCATATTGATAATTATAGTGTCTGTGGCATCCCATCCCATATTTATAATTATAGTGTCTGTGACCTCCCATGCCATATTGATGATTATAGTGTCTATGACCTCCCATCCCATATTGATAAGTATAGTGGCTGTGGCTCCCATTCTCTATTTATTATTATAGTGTCTGTTGCCTCCCATTCCATATTGATAATTTTAGTGTCTGTGACCTCCCATTACATATTGATAATTATAGTGTCTATGACTGCCATGCCATATTGATAATTATAGTGTCTGAGACTCCCATCCCTTATTGATAATGATAGTATCTGTGACCTCGCATCCCATATTGATAATTATATTGTCCGTAAACTCCCAATCCGTATTAGTTATAATGGGTGAGACATCCCATCTATTACTGATAAGTATAGTGTGTGTGACTCACTTCCAATATGGAAGTGTATTATAGTGTCATTGTATAATAGCAATAACAAACTCCATGGTTGTGGTATATTGAAATTTACCCATGGTTGGCTTTATTTAATCACTTGGGCTTCACTCTCATGATTAAACCATGCCATCTGTGGGTAAATCTTCAATATACCACACCACGTCTCGGTTATTGCTTAATTATAGTGCTTGAGACTACCTATCCCTTATATATAATTTTAGTGTCTGTAAATGCCTATCCAATATTGAAAGTTAGTGTCTGTGCCCTCATATTCCATATTGATAATTATAGTGTCTGTGACCTCACATCCGTTATTGATAATTATGGTGTCTGCGACATTGTATTGCTTATTGATAAAGATAGTGTGTGTGACTCACATCCAATATGGATAATTATAGTGCCTGTGGCCTCCCATCCCCTACTGATAATTATAGTGTCTGTGACCTGCCATCTCATATTGATACTTATAGTGTCTGTGACCTCCCATCACTTATTGATAAGTATAGTGTCTGTTACCTCCCTTCCCAAATTGATGGTTACAGTGTCTGTGACATCCCATTCTATATTGATAATTATAGTGTCTGTGGTTCTCATTCCCTATTGTTAATTATAGTGTTTGTGACCTCCCATCCCTTATTGATAATTAGAGTGTCTGTGACCTCATATCCCATATTGATAATTATAGTTACTGTTACTCCCATCACATACTGATGATTATAGTGCCTGTGATTCCAATTCCATATTGATAACTAAAGTGTCTGTGGCCTCCCATCCCATATTGATAATTATAGTGTTTGTGACCTCCCATCCCATAGTGATAATTATAGTGTCTGTGGCCTACCATCCCATATTGATAATTATAGTGTCTGTGACCTCCCATCCCTTATTGATATTTATAGTGCCTGTGAAGTCATATGCCATACTGATAATTATAGTGCCTGTGATTCCCTCCCCATGTTGATAACTGTAGTGCCTGGCACCTCATATTCGATTTTGATAATTATAATGTCTGTGATCTGCCATCCCATATTGATAATTATTGTGTCTGTGACCTCACATCCCATATTTATAATTATAGTATTTGTGTCTCCCATCCCTTACTAATAATTATAGTGTCTGTGGCCACCCATCCTATATTGATAATTATAGTGTCTGTAACCTCCCGTCCCATATTGCTAATTATAGTGTCTGTGACCTCATATCCCATATTGATGATTATAGTGCCCATGACCTCCCATCCCATATTGATAATTATAGTATTTGTGTCTCCCATCCCTTACTAATAATTATAGTGCCCATGACCTCCCATCCCATATTGATAATTATAGTGTCTGTGACCTCCCATCCCATATTGATAATTATAGTGTCTGTGGCAGCCCATTTCATATTTATATTTACAGCGTCTGTGACCTCCCATCCCAAATTGATTATAGCGTCTCTGACTTCCCATCCCATATTGATGATTATAGTGTCAGTGACTCCCGTCTCATATTGATTATTATAGTGTCTATGAGATCACATCCCATATTGATAATTAGAGTGTGTGTGACCTCCTATCCCATAATAATAATTATAGTGTCTGTGACCACCCGTCCCTTACTGATAATTATAGTGTCTGTGACCTCCCATCACATATTAATAATTATAGTGCCTGTGGCCTCCCATCCCATATTGATTGTTATAGTATCTGTGACTGCCATGCCATATTGATAATTATAGTGTCTGTGATTCCCATCTCTTATTGATAATGATAGTGTCTGTGACCCCCTCATCCCATATTGATAATTATGGTGTCTGTTTCTTATAGTAGTGTCTGTCCCTCCCATCCCTTATTGATAATATAGTCTGTGAACTCCGATAATTATAGTGTCTGTGACCTCCCATCCCATATTGATAATTATAGTGTCTGTGGCAGCCCATTTCTTATTTATATTTACAGCGTCTGTGACATCACATCCCAAATTGATTATAGCTGCCTCTGACTTCCCATCCCATATTGATGATTATAGTGTCAGTGACTCCCGTCTCATATTGATTATTATAGTGTCTATGAGATCACATCCCATATTGATAATTAGAGTGTGTGTGACCTCCTATCCCATAATAATAATTATAGTGTCTGTGACCACCCGTCCCTTACTGATAATTATAGTGTCTGTGACCTCCCATCACATATTAATAATTATAGTGCCTGTGGCCTCCCATCCCATATTGATTGTTATAGTATCTGTGACTGCCATGCCATATTGATAATTATAGTGTCTGTGATTCCCATCTCTTATTGATAATGATAGTGTCTGTGACCCCCTCATCCCATATTGATAATTATGGTGTCTGTTTCCTCCCATCCCATATTGAAAATTAGAGTGTCTGTGGCCTCCCATCCCATATTGATAATTATAGTGTCTATGACCAGCCATCCCATATTGATAACGGGTCTATATTACAACTATAAACTAAAACAAGTTTGAACATTGTAATATCAAACCCTAAAGTCCGAAAGTGGAAAATAGCAAAGCCACGGCTCATCAACTTTTTTCCCAGGGAAAAAAATAGGTGGGCCGTTTTCGGGGCTTTGCTATTTCCGCCACTGTGGTGCGATCTCAGAGTTATTTAAGTATGGGGGTGTGGGTGGCACAGCCCCCAACTTCAGTTTAGTTTTAAAGTTAAGTTTTTTGTTTTTTTTTATCATGGAACAGCAATTTTTTCCCTGGGAAATAAATCACTGTACTGTGCTTTCAATTTTGTTGGGTTTCAAACATAAAGGTTCGATATTACAGTGATCGAACTTTTGTATGTTCGACGTTGTGATATAGACCCATTTATAATTATAGTCTGTGAACTCCCATCTCATTCTGATAATTATAGTGTCTGTGACTCCCATCCCTTATTGATAATGACAGTCTGTGACCCCCCATCCCATATTGATAATTATGGTGTCTGTGACCTCCCATCCCATATTGATAATTATAGTGTTTGTGACTCCCATCCCATATAGATAATTATATTGTCTGTGACCTCCCATCCCGTATTGATAATTATATTGCCTGTGACCTCAAATACCATATTGATAATGATAATGTCTGTGACCGCCCGTCCTGTAATGATATAGTGTCTGTGACCTCACATCCCATATTAATAATGATAGTGTCTGTGACCGTCCATGCCTTATTGATTATTATAATGTCTGTGACCTCTCTTCCCCATATTGATAATTATAGTGTCTGTGACCTCCCATCCCATATTGATAATTATAGTGTCCGTGGCAGCCCATTTCATATTTATATTTACAGCGTCTGTGACCACCCATCCCAAATTGATTATAGCGTCTCTGACTTCCCATCCCATATTGATGATTATAGTGTCAGTGACTCCCGTCTCATATTGATTATTATAGTGTCTATGAGATCACATCCCATATTGATAATTAGAGTGTGTGTGACCTCCTATCCCATAATAATAATTATAGTGTCTGTGACCACCCGTCCCTTACTGATAATTATAGTGTCTGTGACCTCCCATCACATATTAATAATTATAGTGCCTGTGGCCTCCCATCCCATATTGATTGTTATAGTATCTGTGACTGCCATGCCATATTGATAATTATAGTGTCTGTGAGTCCCATCTCTTATTGATAATGATAGTGTCTGTGACCCCCTCATCCCATATTGATAATTATGGTGTCTGTTTCCTCCCATCCCATATTGAAAATTAGAGTGTCTGTGGCCTCCCATCCCATATTGATAATTATAGTGTCTGTGACCAGCCATCCCATATTGATAACGGGTCTCTATTACAACTACAAACTAAAACAAGTTTGAACATTGTAATATCAAACCCTAAAGTCCGAAAGTGGAAAATAGCAAAGCCACGGCTCATCGACTTTTTTCCCAGGGAAAAAAATAGGTGGGCCGTTTTCGGGGCTTTGCTATTTCCGCCACTGTGGTGCGATCTCAGAGTTATTTAAGTATGGGGGTGTGGGTGGCACAGCCCCCAACTTCAGTTTAGGTTTAAAGTTATTTATTTATTTTTTTTTTATCACGGAACAGTGATTTTTTTCCCTGGGAAATAAATCACTGTACTGTGCTTTCAATTTTGTTGGGTTTCAAACATAAAGGTTCAATATTACAATGATCGAACTTTTGTATGTTCGACGTTGTGATATAGACCCATTTATAATTATAGTCTGTGAACTCCCATCTCATTCTGATAATTATAGTGTCTGCGACTCCCATCCCTTATTGATAATGACAGTCTGTGACCCCCCCCATCCCATATCGATAATTATGGTGTCTGTGACCTCCCACCCCATATTGATAATTATAGTGTTTGTGACTCCCATCCCATATAGATAATCATATTGTCTGTGACCTCCCATCCCGTATTGATAATTATATTGCCTGTGACCTCAAATACCATATTGATAATGATAATGTCTGTGACCGCCCGTCCTATAATGATATAGTGTCTGTGACCTCACATCCCATATTAATAATGATAGTGTCTGTGACCGTCCATGCCTTATTGATTATTATAATGTCTGTGACCTCTCTTCCCATATAGATGAGTACAGTGTCTGTGACATCCCATCCCATATTGATAATTATAGTGTTTGCAGCTTCCCATCCCTTACTGGAAATTATAGTGTCTGTGATCTCCCATCCCTTATTGATAAGTATAGTGTCTGTGACTCTCATCCTTTATTCATAATCATAGTGTCTGTGACCTGCCATCCCTTATTGATAATTATAGTGACTGGGACCTTATATCCCATAGTGATAATTATAGTGCCTTTGACTTCCATGCCATGTTGATAACTGTAATGTCTGGCACCTTATATCCGATATTGATAATTATAGTGTCTGTGACCTGACATCCCATATTGCTAATTATAGTGTCTGTGGCCTCCCATCCCATATTTATAATTATAGAGGCTGTGACCTCACATCCCATATTGATAATTGTAGTGTCTGTGATCTCATATCTCATATTGATAATTATAGTTTCTGTGACCTCCCATCCCACATTAATAAATATAGTGACTGTCACATTCCATCCAATATTAATAATTATAGTGGCTGGGTCTCCCATCTCTATTGATGATTATAGTGTCTGTGACCTCACATCCCATATTGCTGGTTATAGTGTCTGTGATCTCCCATCCCATATTTATAATTATAGTGGCTGTGACCTCACATCCCATATTGATAATTGTATTGTCTGTGACCTCATATCTCATATTGATAATTATAGTTTCTGTGACCTCCCATCCCACATTAATAAATATAGTGACTGTCACATTCCATCCAATATTAATAATTATAGTGGCTGGGTCTCCCATCTCTATTGATGATTATAGTGTCTGTGACCTCACATCCCATATTTCTGGTTATAGTGTCTGTGACCTCCCATCCCATATTCATAATTATAGTGTCTGTGGCATCATATCCCTTAATGATACTTATAGCGTCTGTGACCTCCCATCCCATATTAATAATTATAGTGTCTGTGACCTCCCATCCCTTATTGATAAGAATAGCGCCTGTGACCTCCCGTCCCATATTGATAATTATGGTGTCTGTGACCCCCATCTCATATTATAGTTGTAATGCGTGTGATCCCTATCCCATATTGATAATTATAGTGGCTATGATTCCCATCCCTTATTGATAATTAAAGAGTTTGTGACCTCCCATCCCATATTGATAATTATAGTGTCCGTGACCTCACATCCCATATTTATAATTATAGTGTCTGTGATTTATTGATAAATATAGTGTGTGTGACGCACTTCCAATAGGGATAATTATACTGCCTGTGGCCTCCCATCCCCGACTGATAATTATAGTGTCTGTGACCTCCCATCTCATATTGATAATTATAGTGTCTGTGACCTCATATCCCATGTTGATGAATACAGTTTGTATGACTCACATCCAATATGGATAATTATAGTGTTTGTGACCTCCCATCCCTTATTGATAATTATAGTGTCTGTGACCTCATATCCCATGTTGATGAATATAGTTTGTGTGACTCACATCCAATATGGATAATTACAGTGTCTGTGAATTCCCATCACTTATTCATAATTATAGTGTCTGTGAACGTCCATCCCATATTGAAAATTATAGAGTCTCTTGCCGCATATCGCATATTGATAATTATAGTGTCTGTGACCTCATATCCCATGTTGATGAATATGGTTTATGTGACTCAGATCCAATATGGATAATTATAGTGTCTGTGACATCCCTTCCTATATTGATAATTATAGTGACTGTGACCTCCCATCACTTTTTGAGAAGTATAGTGTCTGTAACCTCCTGTTCCATATTCATAGTTATAGTGTCTGTGATCTCCCATCCCATATTGATAATTATATTGTCTATGGCCCTTATCTCTTATTGTTAATTATAGTGTCTGTGACCTCCCATCCCTTATTGATTATTATAGTGTCTGTGACCTCACATCCCATATTTATTATTATAGTGTCTGTGACCTCACATCCCATATTTATTATTATAGTGTCTGTGACCTCACATCTCATATTGATAATTATAGTGTCTGTGACCACCTATCCCATACTGATAATTATATTGTCAGTGATTTCCATCCATTAATTATAATTATAGTGTCTGTGACCTACCATCTTATATTGATAATTATAATGTCTGTTGCCTCCCATACCGTATTGATTGTTATACTGTCCGTGACCTCCCTTTCCATTTGATAATTATAGTGCCTTAGACCACCCATCCCTTATTGACAATTATAGTGCTGGTGAACCCCATCCCATATTGATAATTATAGTGTCTGTGACCTCACATCCCATATTGATAGTAATCGTGTCTGTGACCTCATATCCCATATTGATAATTATAGTGTCTGTGACCTCCAATCCCATATTGATAATTACAGTGTCTGTGACTCTCACTCCTTATTGATAATTATAGTGTCTGTGACCAGCTATCCCATATTGGTAATTATAGTGTCTGTGACTCTCATCACTTATTGATAATTCTAGTGTCTGTGATCTTCCATCCCTTATTGATAATTATTTTGTCTGTGACCTCATATCTCATATTGATAGTCATAGTGTCTGTGACCTTTTATCCCATATTGATAAATATAGTGGGTGTTACTCACATCCAGTATGGATAATTATAGTAACGGTTGCCTCCCATCCCCTTCTTAAAATTATAATGTCTGTGACCTCCCATCCTGTACTCATAATTATTGTGTCTGTGACAGCCCATCCCATATTGTTAATTATAGTGTCTGTGACCTCCCATCCGATATTGATAATTATGTCTGTGACCAGCCATCCCATATTGGTAATTATAGTCTGTGATCTCTAATCCCATTTTGATAATTATAGTGTCTGTGACTCCCATCCCTTACTGATAATTTTAGTGTCTGTGACTTCCCATCCCATATTGATAATTATAGTGTTTGTAACCTCATATCCCATATAGGTTATCATAGTATCTGTTACCTGCCATCCCGTATTGATAATTATAGTGTCTGTGGGCTCCCATCCGATTTTGATAATTATAGTGTTTGCGGCCACCCATCCCTTATTGATAATTATAATGTCTGTGACCTCAGAACCCATATTGATGATTATAGAGTTTGTGACCTCATATCCTATATTGAATATTATAGTGTCTGTGACCTCATATCCCATATTGATGATTACAGTGCCTGTGACCTCCCATCTTATACTGATAATTATAGTGTCTGTGACCTTATATCCCATATTGATGATTATACTGCCTGTGATTTCCCATCCCATATTGAGAATTATAGTGTCCATGACTTCCATCCCTTATTGATAATTATAGTATCTGTGACCTCCCATCTCACATTAATTGTAGTGTCTGTAACCTCCCATCCCATATTGATAATTATAGTGTCTGTGACCTCATGTGCCATATTGGTAATTGTACTATCTGTGACCTCCTATCCCCTATTGATATTTATACTGAAAGTGGCCTCTCATCCCATATTGCTAACTATAGCGTCTGTGACCTCTAATCCAATATTGCTAATTATAGTGTCTGTGGCCTTTCATCCCTATTGATAATTATAGTGTCTGTGACCCCCCATCCCATATTGATAATTATCATGGCTGAGGTCTCATATCCCATACTCATAATTATTATTGATAAATATAGTGGGTGTTATTCACATCCAATATGAATAATTATAGTAATGGTGGCCTCCCATCCCCTACTGATAATTATAATGTCTGTGACCTCCCATTCCATACTGATAATTATAGTGTCTGTGACCTCCCATCCCATATTGATAATTATAGTATCTGTGGCCTCCCATCCGATATTGATAATTATAATGCCTGTGACCAGCCATCTCATATTTGTAATTGTAGTCTGTGACCTCCAATCCCATATTGATAATTATAGTGTCTGTGGCTCCCATCCCTTACTAATAATTATAATGTCTGTGGCCTCTCATCCCATATTGATAAATGTAGTCTGTAACCTCCTGTCCCATATTGTTAATTATAGTGTCTGTGACCTCATATCCCATATTGATGATTATAGTGCCTGTGACCTCCCATCCCATATTGAGAATTATAGTGTCTGTGACCTCCCATCACATATGGATAATTATAGTGTTCGTAACCTCATATCCCATATAGGTTATCATAGTATATATTACCTGCCATTCCCTATTGATAATTATAGTGTCTATGGGCTCCTATCTCATACTGATAATTCTAGTGTCTGCAGCTCCCATCCCTTATTGATAATTATAATGTCTGTGACCTTAGAACCCATATTGATGATTATAGTGCCTGTGACCTCCCATCCCATATTGAGAATTATAATGTCTGTGACCTCCCATCACATATTGATAATTATAGTGTTTGTAACCTCATATCCCATATAGGTTATCATAGTATCTGTTACCTGCCATCCCGTATTGATAATTATAGTGTCTGTGGGCTCCCATCTATATTGATAATTATAGTGTCTGTGGCCATCCATCCCTTAATGATAATTATAATGTCTGTGACCTCAGAACCCATACTGATGATTATAGAGTCAGTGACCTCATATCCTATATTGAATATTACAGTGTCTGTGACCTCATATCCCATATTGATGATTATAGTGCCTGTGACCTCCCATCCCATACTGATAATTATAGTGTCTGTGACCTCATATCCCATATTGATGATTATACTGCCTGTGATTTCCCATCCCATATTGAGAATTATAGTGTCCATGACTTCCATCCCTTATTGATAATTATACTATCTCTGACCTCCAATCCCACATTAATAACAGAAGTGTCTGTGACCTCCCATCCCATATCGATAATTATAGTGTCTGTGACCTCATATGCCATATTGGTAATTGTACTATCTGTGACCTCCTATCCCCTATTGATAATTATACTGAATGTGGCCTCCCATCCCATATTGCTAACTATAGCGTCTGCGACCTCTAATCCAGTATTGATAATTATAGTGTCTGTGACCTCTCATCCCTTATTGATAATTATAGTGTCTGTGACCACCCATCCCATATTGTTTATGATCATGTCTGAGGTCTCATATCCCATACTGATAATTATAATGTCTGTGACCTCACATCCCATATTGATAATTATAGTGTCAGTTACCTCCTATCAATAATTGAAAATTATAGTGTCTGTCACTGCCCATCTCATATTCATAATTATAGTGTCTGTGGCCTCATATCCGATATTGATAATTGTAGTGTCTGTGACCTCACATTCTATGTTGATAATTAGGGTGTCTGTGAACCCAATTCATTATTTATAACTATAGTGCCTGTAACGGCTCGTCCCCTATTTATAATTACAGTGTCTGTGACCTTCCATCCTATATTGATAATTATAGTGTCTGTGACCAGCCATCCCATATTGGTAATTATAGTGTCTGTGACTCTCATCACTTATTGATAATTATAGTGTCTGTGATCTCCCATCTCTTATTGATAATTATTGTGTCTGTGACCTCATATCCCATATTGATAGTCATAGTGTCTGTGAACATATCCCATATTGATAAATATAGTGTGTGTTACTCACATCCAATATGGATAATTATAGTAACGGTGGCCTCCCATCCCCTACTGATAATTATAATGTCTGTGACCTCTCATTCCATATGATAATTATAGTGTCTGTGACCTCCCATCCCATATTGATAATTATAGTGTCTGTGGCCTCCCATCCGATATTGATAATTATAATGTCTGTGACCAGCCATCCCATATTGGTACTTATAGTCTGTGACCTCCAATCCCATATTGATAATTACAGTGTCTGTGACTCCCATCACTTACTGATAATTATAGTGTCTGTGGCCTTATATCTCATGTTGATAATTGTAGTGTTTGTGACCTCACATTCTATATTGATAATTATAGTGTCTGTGACCCCCCCATTCATTATTTTTAATTATAGTGCCTGTAACTGCCCATCCCCTATTTATAATTACCGTGTCTGTGACCTCCCATCCGATATTGATAATTATAGTGCACGTGACCTCATATCCCATATTGATAATTACAGCGTCTTTGACTTCCTGTCCCATATTGATAATTATAGTGCCTGTGACTCCCATACCATATTGATAACTACAGTGTCTGTGGCCTCATATCTCATATTGATAATTATAGGGTATGTGACCTCACATCCCATATTGATAATTATAGTATATGTTACTCTCATCACTTATTGATAATTATAGTGTCTATGACCTCTCATCCCTTATTGATAATTATTGTGTGTGACCTCTTATCCCATAGTGATAAATAAAGTCTGCGTTACTCACATTCAAGATGGATAATTATAGTAACGGTGGCCTCCCATCCCCTACTGATAATTATAGTGTCTGTGACCTCCCATCCCATATCAATAATTATAGTGTCTGTGACTCTCACTCCTTATTGATAATTATAGTGTCTGTAACCTCCCATCCCATATTGATAGTTAGTGTCTGTGACCTCCCATCCCATATTGATAATTATAGTGTCTGTGACTCTCATCACTTATTGATAATTATAGTGTCTATAACCTCCCTTCCCTTATTGATAATTATTGTGTCTGTGACCTCATATCCCATATTGATAGTCATAGTGTCTGTGATCTTTTATCCCATATTGATAAATATAGTGTCTGTGGCCTCCCATCCCATATTGATAATTATAGTGTCTGTGACCTCCCATCCCATAGTGCTAATTATAGTGTCTGTGACTCGCATCCCATATTGATAATTATAATGTCTGTGACTCACGCCTTATTGATAATTATAGTGTCTGTGACCTCCCATCCCATATTGATAATTAGTGCCTGTGACCTCCCATCCCACACTGGTAATTATAGTGTCTGTGACTCTCATCACTTCTTGATAATTATAGTGTCTGTGACCTCATATCCCATATTGATAATTATAGTGTCTGGGAACTCACATCCCATATTGATAGTCATAGTGTCTGTGACCTCATATCCCATATTGATAAATATAGTGTGTGTTACTCACATCCAATATGGATAATCATAGCATATGTGACCTCTAATCCAATATTAATAATTATAGTTATAAACAACACAATTTAAATAAAATAATTAAATGAAACCACACTAGGTCACGGACACTCAGACAATGTTTTAATAAAAACTTGGTGCTTCAGCTACACAAATGCCTTCAAAGAGTAACACACATACAAAAAACACATTCTTAAAAAATACATTCCATTACCCACTTAACAAACAATTATCTTATAATTAACCTCCAATTATGCTCTTTATTCAACCCATTTGGCTCCAAAGTATTATACTTCACAATGAAGAGTGTTTCTTTATATAATTATTTATGTTTAATATAACAACATTCTCCTACAGATAAATGCACACGTTCCAAAATAGTGGCTCTCAAACCGTCAGAATTAGATGCATGAACATTTTTAAAATGCCCCTATGGGGCTATCCATTTTAGCATTAATTATATCCATAACATGCTCTTGGATTTTCTTTTTAAAAGATCTAGCAGTCTCCCCCGCATAATATAACCCACAATCACATTTCAATAAATATATAACCTTTTCGGTATTACAATTATATATTCCATTGGGTGAAAAATACAATCCATTGACCACATCAGACTTTTTAACTACATATTTACAAATACAACATTTTTTACATGCATATGTGCCTGCATTAATAGCCAACTCATTATACATAGTTGTATTAAGTGGAATATAGTCTTTATGTACCAACATATCCAATAAATTCCTACCTCTCATACGATATTGGTACTTTATCTGAGACTATATTGGCTAAATTTTTGTCCTTCAATAATAATGTCCACTATTGCTTAACCACATCAACAATTGTTTGAGTCAGGACATTATACACAGTGACAAAATACACCTCCCTAACAGTATTCCTTTGCTTGTTATATTTTTTCTTTCAGTTATTAGTATGGTGTACCAGAGGTATTCCACTATAATATTTACATATTGCCTTACATCCTGCTTCCATAACCTTATTGATCTCATATCTCCTACCTATAAACATTTCAGCCGTTCTACATATTTCTTCATACAGATTATATTCCTCATTACATAATTTTACAATATGTAGAAATTCATTAAATGGTATCACGGACATCAGATGTGTTGGAAGGCAACTATTACCATACAAAAAGGAATTAATGTTGTCACATTTCCTATGTATAGAGGTTATTATAAACTCACCTACTTTGCCTTTCAAAGTTACATCCAAAAATGTATTTCACTACCTAATTGGATGCCATCAAATTTCAGATCAAAATTATTAGTCTGTATATCCTGAATAAATGAATCTACATGATCCATACCCCCTGTGATTGATAATTATAGTGTCTGTGGCCTCTTATCCCTTATTGATAATCATAGTGTCTGTGGCTTCTCATCACTTGTTGATAATTATAGCATCTGTGACCACCCATCCCATATTGATAATGATCATGTCTGATGTCTCATATCCCATATTGATAATTATAATGTATGTAACCTCACATCCCATATTGACAATTATAGTGTCAGTTACCTCCTATCAATAACTGAAAATTATAGTGTCTGTCACTGCTCATCTCATATTTATAATTATAGTGTCTGTGGCCTCATGTCCTATATTGATAATTATAGTGTCAATTACCTCCTATCAATAATTGAAAATTATAGTGTCTGTCACTGCCTATCTCATATTTATAATTATAGTGTATGTGGCCCCATATCCCATATTGATAATTATAGTGTCAATTACCTCCTATCAATAATTGCAAATTATAGTGTCTGCCACTGCCCATCTCATATTTATAATTATAGTGTCTATGGCTTCATATCCCATATTGATAATTGTACTGTCTGTAACCTCACATTCCATATTGATAATTATAGTTTCTGAGACCATTCATTCGTTATTTATAATTATAGTGCCTGTAGCTGCCCATCCCCTATTTATAATTACAGTGGCTGTGACCTCCCATCCGATATTGATAATTATAGTGTATGTGACCTCCAATCCTATATTGATAATTATAGTGTCTGCGACTTTCCTTCCCATATTGATTTAATTTAAAAATTTTG